>NW_021941571.1:0-69677 GCF_902148855.1 Sphaeramia orbicularis | reverse complement strand
CTGAGCTGAGAGTGGGTCAGCTGGAAGGAAGGAAGGAAGGAAGGAAATAAATAAATGAAAATCATAATCATAATAATAATGTGTGTGTGTGTGTTCTTTGTGTATCTGTGTGTGTGTACTTTGTGTGTGTGCGTCCTCAGGTGGTACCAGGGACATCGGTTCTGCTCTCACCAGAATGTGTATGCGCCATCGCAGCATCGAGGCCAAACTGCGACACTTCTCCATGTGAGTACATCTGTGAACAGGTGGAGCGGCTGACCCCACGTCTCCACGGCAACCGCCTCCTCCTGGTTCCTCTGCTCACCTCCTGCCGCCACTCGTCCTTTTCCAGACCCTCTGTGTTCTTGTTTTCATCCCTGGACTCCTCCTCCTCCTCCTATGACTACTACTATATCTGTAGTTATATCCATGTCTATACCTATAGATATAGATGTAAATACTATATATATATATATATATATATATATATATATATATATATATATATATATATTATCTATACTATATCTACAGATGAAATGCATCTAATGAAATGATTCATGTTTGTTCACTGTTTATTTCCAGTGTTTTGCTCATTCTATTTTCTTTTTCTCTGTATTTGTTCAATTTTATGCCATATTTCAAGTTTTTTTTTTGGCATAAAATTGAACAAAAACTTGTAAAATAGGAATAAAATGAGCAAAATACATGTAGGAAGAGGAAAAAAATAACCTCAAAAACTTTGAAATATGGCATAAAATTGAGCAAAATACTGGAAATAAACAGTGAATGAACACTTGAGAGTTTAGAATTTTATTCCATGCATTTCATCTGTAGATATAGATATGGATGTACATATATATACAGATACAGATCATTTTTCAAGTTTTCATCCTCTTTATTTCCTGTATTTTGCTCATTTTCTCCTCATTTAACACATATTTGTTCACTTTTACACCATATTTCAAGGTTTTGTGGTTATTGTTTTCCTTCATTTTTCTAGTATTGTGCAGTTTATCCTCATTTTTCTAAAACATTTTCATTTTTTCATTTCTACATTCTTACTCAGTCAATGCTTTGGGTTTTTTTTTAGCATTAAATACAAAACATGTAATGAAATGACAAACTCTGCTCATTTTTACAGTATTTTGCTCACTTTCTCCTCATTTTATATGTATTTCTTCACTTTTACACCATATTTTAAGGTTTTTGGTTATTTTTTTCCTCATTTTTCTAGTATTTTGCACAATTTATCCTCATTTTGGTTAAAAATTTTCATTTTTTCAGTTTAAACACATTTTCATTTTAGATTTTAACTCAATCGATGCTTTTTGGGGTTTTTTAGGGTTAAAGACGAAACATGTAATGAAATGACAAACTCTGATCATTTTTACTGTATTTTGCTCGTGTTATTTTCAATTTTTCCTCATTTTACACACATTCGTTCACTGTTACACCATATTTCAAGGTTTTGTGTTTTTTTTTCCTAATTTTTCGGGTATTTCGTACAGTTTTTCCTCATTTTTATTCAAATGGTCGGTTTTCTTGGTTCAAACCCATTTTCAGTTGTTTCCTGGGTTTGTAACGCAGCGTGTGGTGGTGTCTGTGTTTCAGGGTGTTTCAGGACTGTCTGTTTCAGGGTGTTTCAGGACTGTCTGTGTTTCAGGGTGTTTGTGGACTGTCTGTTTCAGGGTGTTTCAGGACTGTCTGTTTCAGGGTGTTTCAGGACTGTCTGTTTCAGGGTGTTTCAGGACTGTCTGTTTCAGGGTGTTTCAGGACTGTCTGTGTTTCAGGGTGTTTGTGGACTGTCTGTTTCAGGGTGTTTCAGGACTGTCTGTTTCAGGGTGTTTCAGGACTGTCTGTTTCAGGGTGTTTCAGGACTGCCTGTTTCAGGGTGTTTGTGGACTGTCTGTTTCAGGGTGTTTGTGGACTGTCTGTTTCAGGGTGTTTCAGGACTGCCTGTTTCAGGGTTTTTGTGGACTGTCTGTTTCAGGGTGTTTCAGGACTGCCTGTTGCAGGGTTTTTGTGGACTGTCTGTTTCAGGGTGTTTCAGGACTGCCTGTTTCAGGGTGTTTGTGGACTGTCTGTTTCAGGGTGTTTGTGGACTGCCTGTTTCAGGGTGTTTGTGGACTGTCTGTTTCAGGGTGTTTGTGGACTGTCTGTTTCAGGGTGTTTCAGGACTGTCTGTTTCAGGGTGTTTGTGGACTGTCTGTTTCAGGGTGTTTCAGGACTGCCTGTTTCAGGGTGTTTGTGGACTGTCTGTTTCAGGGTGTTTCAGGACTGTCTGTTTCAGGGTGTTTGTGGACTGTCTGTTTCAGGGTGTTTCAGGACTGTCTGTTTCAGGGTGTTTCAGGACTGTCTGTTTCAGGGTGTTTGTGGACTGTGTGTTTCAGGGTGTTTTTGGACTGTCTGTTTCAGGGTGTTTGTGGACTGTCTGTTTCAGGGTGTTTGTGGACTGTCTGTTTCAGGGTGTTTCAGGACTGTCTGTTTCAGGGTGTTTGTGGACTGTCTGTTTCAGGGTGTTTCAGGACTGTCTGTTTCAGGGTGTTTGTGGACTGTCTGTTTCAGGGTGTTTGTGGACTGTCTGTTTCAGGGTGTTTCAGGACTGCCTGTTTCAGGGTGTTTGTGGACTGTCTGTTTCAGGGTGTTTCAGGACTGTCTGTTTCAGGGTGTTTGTGGACTGTCTGTTTCAGGGTGTTTCAGGACTGTCTGTTTCAGGGTGTTTCAGGACTGCCTGTTTCAGGGTGTTTCAGGACTGCCTGTTTCAGGGTGTTTGTGGACTGTCTGTTTCAGGGTGTTTCAGGACTGTCTGTTTCAGGGTGTTTGTGGACTGTCTGTTTCAGGGTGTTTGTGGACTGTCTTTTTCAGGGTGTTTGTGGACTGTCTGTTTCAAGGTGTTTCAGGACTGTCTGTTTCAGGGTGTTTCAGGACTGTCTGTTTCAGGGTGTTTCAGGAATGCCTGTTTCAGGGTGTTTGTGGACTGTCTGTTTCAGGGTGTTTGTGGACTGTCATTTTCAGGGTGTTTCAGGACTGCCTGTTTCAGGGTGTTTGTGGACTGTCTGTTTCAGGGTGTTTCAGGACTGCCTGTTTCAGGGTGTTTGTGGACTGTCTGTTTCAGGGTGTTTCAGGACTGCCTGTTTCAGGGTGTTTGTGGACTGTCTGTTTCAGGGTGTTTCAGGACTGTCTGTTTCAGGGTGTTTGTGGACTGTCTGTTTCAGGGTGTTTCAGGACTGCCTGTTTCAGGGTGTTTGTGGACTGTCTGTTTCAGGGTGTTTCAGGACTGCCTGTTTCAGGGTGTTTGTGGACTGTCTGTTTCAGGGTGTTTCAGGACTGTCTGTTTCAGGGTGTTTGTGGACTGTCTGTTTCAGGGTGTTTCAGGACTGTCTGTTTCAGGGTGTTTGTGGACTGTCTGTTTCAGGGTGTTTGTGGACTGTCTGTTTCAGGGTGTTTCAGGACTGCCTGTTTCAGGGTGTTTGTGGACTGTCTGTTTCAGGGTGTTTCAGGACTGCCTGTTTCAGGGTGTTTGTGGACTGTCTGTTTCAGGGTGTTTGTGGACTGTCTGTTTCAGGGTGTTTCAGGACTGCCTGTTTCAGGGTGTTTGTGGACTGTCTGTTTCAGGGTGTTTCAGGACTGTCTGTTTCAGGGTGTTTGTGGACTGTCTGTTTCAGGGTGTTTGTGGACTGTCTGTTTCAGGGTGTTTCAGGACTGTCTGTTTCAGGGTGTTTGTGGACTGTCTGTTTCAGGGTGTTTCAGGACTGTCTGTTTCAGGGTGTTTGTGGACTGTCTGTTTCAGGGTGTTTGTGGACTGTCTGTTTCAGGGTGTTTCAGGACTGCCTGTTTCAGGGTGTTTGTGGACTGTCTGTTTCAGGGTGTTTCAGGACTGTCTGTTTCAGGGTGTTTGTGGACTGTCTGTTTCAGGGTGTTTCAGGACTGCCTGTTTCAGGGTGTTTCAGGACTGCCTGTTTCAGGGTGTTTGTGGACTGTCTGTTTCAGGGTGTTTCAGGACTGTCTGTTTCAGGGTGTTTGTGGACTGTCTGTTTCAGGGTGTTTGTGGACTGTCTTTTTCAGGGTGTTTGTGGACTGTCTGTTTCAAGGTGTTTCAGGACTGTCTGTTTCAGGGTGTTTCAGGACTGTCTGTTTCAGGGTGTTTCAGGACTGCCTGTTTCAGGGTGTTTGTGGACTGTCTGTTTCAGGGTGTTTGTGGACTGTCATTTTCAGGGTGTTTCAGGACTGCCTGTTTCAGGGTGTTTGTGGACTGTCTGTTTCAGGGTGTTTCAGGACTGCCTGTTTCAGGGTGTTTGTGGACTGTCTGTTTCAGGGTGTTTCAGGACTACCTGTTTCAGGGTGTTTGTGGACTGTCTGTTTCAGGGTGTTTCAGGACTGTCTGTTTCAGGGTGTTTGTGGACTGTCTGTTTCAGGGTGTTTGTGGACTGTCTGTTTCAGGGTGTTTCAGGACTGCCTGTTTCAGGGTGTTTGTGGACTGTCTGTTTCAGGGTGTTTCAGGACTGCCTGTTTCAGGGTGTTTGTGGACTGTCTGTTTCAGGGTGTTTCAGGACTGTCTGTTTCAGGGTGTTTGTGGACTGTCTGTTTCAGGGTGTTTCAGGACTGTCTGTTTCAGGGTGTTTGTGGACTGTCTGTTTCAGGGTGTTTGTGGACTGTCTGTTTCAGGGTGTTTCAGGACTGCCTGTTTCAGGGTGTTTGTGGACTGTCTGTTTCAGGGTGTTTCAGGACTGCCTGTTTCAGGGTGTTTGTGGACTGTCTGTTTCAGGGTGTTTGTGGACTGTCTGTTTCAGGGTGTTTCAGGACTGCCTGTTTCAGGGTGTTTGTGGACTGTCTGTTTCAGGGTGTTTCAGGACTGTCTGTTTCAGGGTGTTTGTGGACTGTCTGTTTCAGGGTGTTTGTGGACTGTCTGTTTCAGGGTGTTTCAGGACTGCCTGTTTCAGGGTGTTTGTGGACTGTCTGTTTCAGGGTGTTTGTGGACTATCTGTTTCAAGGTGTTTGTGGACTGTCTGTTTCAGGGTGTTTCAGGACTGCCTGTTTCAGGGTGTTTGTGGACTGTCTGTTTCAGGGTGTTTCAGGACCTTCTGTTTCAGGGTGTTTCAGGACTGCCTGTTTCAGGGTGTTTGTGGACTGTCTTTTACAGGGTGTTTCAGGACTGCCTGTTTCAGGGTGTTTGTGGACTGTCTGTTTCAGGGTGTTTGTGGACTGTCTGTTTCAGGGTGTTTGTGGACTGTCTGTTTCAGGGTGTTTCAGGACTGCCTGTTTCAGGGTGTTTGTGGACACTCTGTTTCAGGGTGTTTCAGGACTGTCTGTTTCAGGGTTTTTGTGGACTGTCTGTTTCAGGGTGTTTGTGGACTGTCTGTTTCAGGGTGTTTCAGGACTGCCTGTTTCAGGGTGTTTGTGGACTGTCTGTTTCAGGGTGTTTCAGGACTGTCTGTTTCAGGGTGTTTGTGGACTGTCTGTTTCAGGGTGTTTGTGGACTGTCTGTTTCAGGGTGTTTGTGGACTGTCTGTTTCAGGGTGTTTCAGGACTGCCTGTTTCAGGGTGTTTGTGGACTGTCTGTTTCAGGGTGTTTCAGGACTGCCTTTTTCAGGGTGTTTGTGGACTGTCTGTTTCAGGGTGTTTGTGGACTGTCTGTTTCAGGGTGTTTCAGGACTGCCTGTTTCAGGGTGTTTGTGGACTGTCTGTTTCAGGGTGTTTCAGGACTGTCTGTTTCAGGGTGTTTGTGGACTGTCTGTTTCAGGGATTTTGTGGACTGTCTGTTTCAGGGTGTTTGTGGACTGTCTGTTTCAGGGTGTTTGTGGACTGTCTGTTTCAGGGTGTTTCAGGACTGTCTGTTTCAGGGTGTTTGTGGACTGTCTGTTTCAGGGTGTTTCAGGACTGCCTGTTTCAGGGTGTTTGTGGACTGTCTGTTTCAGGGTGTTTGTGGACTGTCTGTTTCAGGGTGTTTCAGGACTGCCTGTTTCAGGGTGTTTGTGGACACTCTGTTTCAGGGTGTTTCAGGACTGTCTGTTTCAGGGTTTTTGTGGACTGTCTGTTTCAGGGTGTTTGTGGACTGTCTGTTTCAGGGTGTTTCAGGACTGCCTGTTTCAGGGTGTTTGTGGACTGTCTGTTTCAGGGTGTTTCAGGACTGTCTGTTTCAGGGTGTTTGTGGACTGTCTGTTTCAGGGTGTTTGTGGACTGTCTGTTTCAGGGTGTTTGTGGACTGTCTGTTTCAGGGTGTTTCAGGACTGCCTGTTTCAGGGTGTTTGTGGACTGTCTGTTTCAGGGTGTTTCAGGACTGCCTTTTTCAGGGTGTTTGTGGACTGTCTGTTTCAGGGTGTTTGTGGACTGTCTGTTTCAGGGTGTTTCAGGACTGCCTGTTTCAGGGTGTTTGTGGACTGTCTGTTTCAGGGTGTTTCAGGACTGTCTGTTTCAGGGTGTTGTGGACTGTCTGTTTCAGGGATTTTGTGGACTGTCTGTTTCAGGGTGTTTGTGGACTGTCTGTTTCAGGGTGTTTGTGGACTGTCTGTTTCAGGGTGTTTCAGGACTGTCTGTTTCAGGGTGTTTGTGGACTGTCTGTTTCAGGGTGTTTCAGGACTGCCTGTTTCAGGGTGTTTGTGGACTGTCTGTTTCAGGGTGTTTGTGGACTGTCTGTTTCAGGGTGTTTCAGGACCTTCTGTTTCAGGGTGTTTGTGGACTGTCTGTTTCAGGGTGTTTGTGGACTGTCTGTTTCAGGGTGTTTCAGGACTGTCTGTTTCAGGGTGTTTGTGGACTGTCTGTTTCAGGGTGTTTCAGGACTGCCTGATCAGCCCTCTGCAGGAGCAGATGGAGGAGTGGAAGCGGGTGTCCAGCGCTCTGGACAAAGACCACGCCAAAGGTAGGAAACACGGCGACACCAGCGTCTGTGACGGAACAACCACAGCCACGAAGACTGAGGTCCACTGAGCATGTGCAGACTGAGGATGTCATGAGGCAGAGATGAGAAAATCAGCCACAAAATGAACCAGAACCACCCATACAATCACAGAAATAAGTGAAAAAAACAAAACATAATGAATAAAAACTCAATAACAATAATCAGTAAATGGAAGAAAATAATCAACTAGTTTAACAACAAATTCAAAAACAAATAAAAATGAGCACAAATGAAGAAAATAATCAACAAAATGAACAAAAACTATCAATACAATAAGAAAAATAACTGGAAAAAAAAAAACATAATGAGCAAAATAAACTGAATAAAAATAATCAGTAAAATGAAGAAAATATTCATTTAATTTAACAAGAAATGAACTAAATAATTTAAAAAATGAATAGAAATGAGCAAAAATAAAGAAAATAATCAACAAAATGAACCAGAACTATCAATACAATAAGAAAAATAAGTGACAATTATAAAAGAAAATTAAATAAATAAACATCATTAGTTTCTTGTTAAATTAGTTTAGCATTTTCTTCATTTTACTGATTATTGTTTCTTATTTTATTAAGTTTTTTTTTATTATTTAACCTTTTTTGTGTTTTTTTTGGGTTGTTTTTGTCATTGCATTGATAATTTTGTTCATTTTTTTTTTACCATTTATTTTACAAATTTTGCTTTTTTTTGTTTCTTCATTTTCTTCCTTTTACTGATGATTGTTACTTATTTAGTTTAGTTTTTTTTTTTCATTATTTAACCTTTTTCCTTTTTTTTTCTTTTTGTCATTGCATTGATCATTTTGGTCCTTTTTTCCATGTTTTTTAGTAACTTTTGAGGACTTTCTTAAATTTTCTTGGTTTTCTTTGTTTTTCCTCCTGGTTTGACGGTTTTTTTTTCGTTCTTTTTCTTCTTCTTTTTCATCCAGAATATAAAAAAGCTCGTCAGGACATTAAGAAGCGTTCCTCAGATACGCTGAAGCTGCAGAAAAAGGCAAAGAAAGGTTTGGTTTTAATGCGACTTATTCCATTTTCCACCTGTTGAGACCAAATATGGACGTTAACATGTGACCTGTTGGCTCTTCTGCTTCTCCATGCCGTCCCATGATGCTTTGCTCTGCTCAGCTGATATGTTCGGTGAGTTTGACACCAAATCTGTCCTCTTTTTTCCATGTTTTTTGTGAATAAAAGCAGTTTTTTATGCATTTGTATTTATTTTCTGATGATGCACAGTCCATTTTTTATACACGATGTGAGCTGAAGTTTCATTATTATTGAATTTTATGCCATGTTTTAGGGGTTTTTGGATTATTTTATTCCTGTTCTTACAAGTATTTTTCACATTTTCTCATTTTTCAAGAGTTTTTCTCATTTTAGACTCAAATATTTTTTTCCCCCCAATTTTATGCCATATTTCAGTTTTTTTTTTTTTTTCTTTCCTCTTACATGTGTTTTTCTCATTTTACTCAAAATTTTCAAGAATTTTGCTCATTTTATTCTCATTTTACAAGTGTTTGTTCAATTTTATGCCATATTTCAGAGTTTTTTTTGGTTATTTCTTTCTTCTTACAAGTATTTTTCTCATTTTTGTCTCATTTTTAAAGATTTTTGCTTAATTTTATGCCACATTTCATATTCTTTTGTTTTTTTTCCCCTGTTCTTACAAGTATTTTTTCTCATTTTATTCTCATTTTACAAGTTTTTTTTTTTTTTTTTTTTTTCCAATTTTATGCCATATTTCAGACTTTTTGGGGTAATTTTTTTCCTCTTCTTCTTACAAGTATTTTTCTCATTCTATTCTCATTTTTAGAGAATTTTGCTCATTTTATTCTCATCTCACAAGTTTTTGTGAAATTTTATGCCATATTTCGGGTTTTTGTTGTTGTTGTTGTTGTTGTTTTTTCCCCCTGTTCTTACAATTATATTTTTCTCATTCTATTCTCATTTTTCAAGAATTTTGCTCATTTTATTCTCATTTTACAAGTTTTTGTTCAATTTTATGCCATATTTCAAGGTTTTTTCCTCATTTTACAAGTATTCACAGACTAAACACATCTAATGAAATGATAAACTCTGCTCATTTTCAAGTATTTCTTCACTGTTTTTTTTTTTTTCCAGTATTTTGCTCATTTTATTCTCATGTTTCAAGTATTTTGATAATTTTCTTTTAGTTTTACATGGATTTGCTCAGTTTTTATATGAAAGTGGTCTGGGTCAGATTTAGGGACCACGTATGAAAGTGGTCTGGGTCAGATTTAGGGACCACATATGAAAGTGGTCTGGGTCAGATTTAGGACCACATATGAAAGTGGTCTGGCTCAGATTTAGGACCACATATGAAAGTGGTCTGGGTCAGATTTAGGACCACATATGAAAGTGGTCTGGGTCAGATTTAGGACCACATATGAAAGTGGTCTGGATCAGATTTAGGACCACATATGAAAGTGGTCTGGCTCAGATTTAGGACCACATATGAAAGTGGTCTGGCTCAGATTTAGGACCACATATGAAAGTGGTCTGGCTCAGATTTAGGACCACATATGAAAGTGGTCTGGGTCAGATTTAGGACCACATATGAAAGTGGTCTGGGTCAGATTTAGGACCACATATGAAAGTGGTCTGGCTCAGATTTAGGACCACATATGAAAGTGGTCTGGCTCAGATTTAGGACCACATATGAAAGTGGTCTGGCTCAGATTTAGGACCACATATGAAAGTGGTCTGGCCAGTCCTTCCTGTCTGAGCTCCAGTCCTTCCTGTGTGGTTGATGTTGTGTACCTGTTGTGTGTTTGTGTTGACCGTGCGTTGTGTTGCGTCCAGGCCGTGGTGACCTCCAGCCCCAGCTGGACAGCGCCATGCAGGACGTCAGTGACAAATACCTGCTGTTGGAGGAGACAGAGAAGGTGGCGGTGAGAAAGGCACTGGTGGAGGAGAGGAGTCGCTTCTGCTGCTTCGTGTCCATGATGAAGCCGGTGGTGGTCAGTTCAACCTTTAACACCCAGGGTGCATCTGGTCTACACATGTTCTCCACATGTTCTCCTGTATGTTCTCCGCATGTTCTCCACATGTTCTCCTGTATGTTCTCCAAATGTTCTCCACATGTTCTCCTGTATGTTCTCCACATGTTCTCCTGTATGTTCTCCGCATGTTCTCCTGTATGTTCTCCACATGTTCTCCTGTATGTTCTCCACATGTTCTCCTGTATGTTCTCCGCATGTTCTCCACATGTTCTCCTGTATGTTCTCCACATGTTCTCCTGTATGTTCTCCACATGTTCTCTTGTATGTTCTCCACATGTTCTCCTGTATGTTCTCCACATGTTCTCCCGTATGTTCTCCACATGTTCTCTTGTATGTTCATGACTGTGGTTGGTTTAGTTCCCACACAGCAGACACTGGAGCGTCACACACACACTGACACCCAGTGGATGAATCTGGAAGTGCATGTTTTATTTACAGGCCGTCAAAGTCATGTCAGTTCAGGTTCCACATTCAGCCCAAAATGATCTGCAGGAAAATAAGAACAGAATAACCCATACGTTTAAAAGGAAAAAGAAAAAAATAAGAATAACCCATAAGTTAAAAAAAGGAAAAAAATAAGAATAACCTATAAGTTTAAAAAAAACCTATAAGTTTTAAAAAAAAGAATAATCTATAATTTAAAAAAAGAATCAATAAATAACCTATAAGTAGAAAAAATCTACAAGTTAAAAAAAAAACTAAATGTTTTTAAAAAAGAATAACCTATAAGTTAAAAAAAATCTATAAGTAAAACAAAGAATAATTAACTTAAGTTTAAAAAAAACCTCTAAATTCTTCTTCTTCTTCTTCTTCTTCTTCTTCTTCTTCTTCTTATTATTATTATTATTATTATTATTATTATTATCATCAGACTAAACCCGATCAGACTCAGGTGAATGAACCTCTGTTTGGGTCTGAGTCCTGAACTGGTTCTGGTTCTGGTTCTGTTTCAGGAGGAGGAGATGACCCTTCTGGGGGAGATCACCCACCTGCAGACCCTGACCGAGGACCTGAAGACCCTGACCATGGACCCCCATAAGCTGCCCCCCTCCAGTGAACAGGTGCCCACGCTCCCTCTGGGTTCAGTGCACTTCTTAACCCTTTCATGCACAGTGGTCCTCCAGTGGACGGTTCTTCTAAACTGTTGCATATTCATGGGTTTGGTCGTTTTAGTTCCGTATCAGCCGACACATGCATCATCCCAAACACTGACATTCAGACCAGGACTGGAACTGTACTGTTCTAGATCAACCTGATCTGCACTGACATGTCTGAGTGGAAATCAGTTGTTAATTGTTAGACTTTTTTTTTGCATATTATCTCCATGAAGTGAGTAATAACTAACATTAGAATATGTTCAAATGTGAGAAAACATCAGATTAGCAGCATTAAAAATGTTTGTATTTCATTGTTTTCATATCACTTTCTGATACTGGGCTTTAAACACGTTTCTTTACTTCAAAAATATAATGCACAAACATTTTTCTAACTCAATGAAAAAAAAACAAAAAAAACTCAAGTGCATTGTTCTTTTTAGGCCCAAGGAGGAATAAAAACACTCAAGAAAAAAATGTGACTAAACTTTTCATAATTCATGCATGAAAGGGTTAAAGGGTCAACGTGGATCAAAGCGTCCAAACTGGACTCCTTTGACTTCCTGGATGTGTCTGTCTTCCTTCTCATTGGTCGGTTTGTCGTCAGGTGATCGTGGACCTCAAGGGTTCCGACTGCGCCTGGTCCTACCAAACCCCGCCCTCCTCCCCCAGCACCACCGTATCCAGGAAGTCCAGCATGTGCAGGTGGGTTACCACGGCAACAGCAGCTCTGGCTCCTGTTACTGTGTTTGCTGCTGCCTCCTGGTGGTGGAAACTGGAACTGCAGCTTCATTTGTCAACCTTTACCTGGAACCAGGGCTTAAAGCACAGGGGTCAAACATGCGGCCCGGGGGCCAAATGCAGCCCACCTAAGGGTCCGATCCGGCCCATGGGATGAATTTGTGAAATGCAAAAATTACACTGAAGATATGAACAATCAATGGCGTCAAATCATTTTAATTCAGGTTCCACGTACAGAACAATATGACCTTAAGTGGGTCAGAACCAGCCAAATACTGTTATAATAACTTATAAATAATGACAACTACAAATCTTCTCTTTGTTTTAGTGTAAAAAAGTAAAATTACATGAAAATGTTTACATTTACAAACTATCCTTTTACAAAAAATGTGAATAACCTGAACATGAACAACCTGAAAATGTCCAAGGAGAAGCACAGTACCTGCAGTTTGACCAAAATTCTACCTGTTACTAAATGTTTAGTGTATTTGTAGTTGTAATGTCAGTTGTAACACATGTGTAAATGATAAACTGACAAACTGAGGCAGAATATTAGTAAAATTACACTTGTTTTTCTTAAGACATTTCAAGTTGTTCATGTTTTTCAGATTTTTATGGAAACTTTGTAGATGTAAACATTAGTACTTCCACCAGGAGGTACTGGGATCGCTTTGCTTTGTGTGTTTGTTTGTTTGTTAGCAAGATAACTCAAAAAGTTATGGATGGATTTTCATTAAATTTTCAGTAAATGTTGATACTGGCACAAGGAAGAAATGATTACATTTTGGTTGTGATGGGGGGGGGGGGGGGGGCAGTGATCTGCCTTGGCGGAGGTGTGCGCTCTCTGATTTCTTTTCTTGTTGTTATATAAATGTACGTTCTTGGCTGTTATTATTTGACTGGTCCGGCCCACTGCAGATCATATTCGGGGGAATGTGGAACTGAACTAACATGAATTTGACAGCCCTGGGTCCAAGGGTTCATTTGTTTGTATTTTATTTGACCTTTATTGAAGCAGACTCCTCCAGCTTCGACCTGATGTTTATGGTCCTGTTGGACAAGCTGCTGCTGTTGATGCATTTGTGGATTATTTTCTTGATTCATCAATAGATTTTGGAGCAAAAAAAGTGAAAATGTGAATAATTATCATCGTGTTTAGTCACGACCACAAAGATGATCCTTTTAACGTTGTAGAGGAGATGCTATACAGAAAACACAGCTTCTACACAGACTGAGGTCATTTATATGAAACCATCCTCTGATCACCTCCTGTATTTTCAGGTGGTCACCAACAGGCTCCAAAAAGGACTTTTTTGTAAGACTATAGTATGACAAACAAACAAACAAACAAACCAACCAACCCTGATGAAACCCCACCCTCTGCCGTTCCCTGGTAAACATAAAAATAAAAACATAAACCAAATAAAAACAACAGTAATAAAAACTGAATAAAAGACAATGTTTAAAAAACAGTTTAAAGTGGACAGTGTTCTGTGTCTGGTACTGGAGGACCAGGGTTATTGAGTGGGGTTCATATATGGTCATTGTGGGCGTGGTTTGGTCTGTGGCTGTGGGCGGTGCTTCCTCTGGTCGTCTCTGCGGTGGAACTGACTCCGCCCCCTTTGGCATCCTCTCTTTACAGCAGTCTGAACAGCGTGAACAGCAGCGACTCCCGCTCCAGCGGCTCCCACTGCCACTCCCCTGGCTCCTCCCACTTCAGGTACTGCGCCTCCTCCTCCTCCTCCTCCTCGGCTCCTCCTCAGCACACGCCCCCTCGCCTCTCCTCCGTCTCCTCCCACGACTCGGGTTTCACCTCCCAGGACGCCTTCCAGTCCAAGTCCCCGTCACCCATGCCCCCAGAGGTGAGGACACGCCCCCCCCCCCACACACACACACCCACACACACACTCACTCACCCTATAACTTCCCCTCCTCCTCCTCCTCCTCCTCCTCTTCCTCCTCTTTTATTTCAGTTTTCTTTTTTTTTTTTCTGATCACACAAATCAGTCGACCTGTGTTTTGGTTCAAGCTTTGTCCTCATTGGTCGGTCCTCTGGTCACATGACCAGCTCTGGGTTTATGTCCACATTCATGTTCCTTCGGTTCCACATTCATTCCAATCAGATCCAAAAAAATCACCAACAAATAATGAAAACCACAACATGTGATCTGTTTTACTGCAAATACGTCCAAGTAAATGATGCACATGTTTACATTTAAAACTGTGAATGAACTGACAGGAGACTTTAGATGGTCTGGGTGGGTCTGGTTCAGGGTTGGGTTCAGGTTTTGGGTCCAGGTTTGGGTCCAGGGTCAGGTTCAGGCTTTGGTTCAGGGTTGTGTCCAGGGTTGGGTTCAGGGTCTGGTTCAGGGTCTGGTTCAGGCTTTGGTTCAGGGTTGTGTCCAGGGTCGTGTTCAGGGTCTGGTTCAGGGTTTGGTCCAAGGTTGTGTCCAGGGTTGGGTTCAGGGTCTGGTTCAGGGTCTGGTTCAGGGTTTGGTTCAGGGTCTGGTTCAGGTTTTGGGTCCAGGTTTGGGTCCAGGGTCAGGTTCAGGGTCTGGCTCAGGGTTGGGTTCAGGGTCTGGTTCAGGGTTTGGTCCAGGGTTGGGTTCAGGGTCTGGTTCAGGGTCTGGTTCAGGGTTTGGTTCAGGGTTTGGTTCAGGGTCTGGTTCAGGTTTTGGGTCCAGGTTTGGGTCCAGGGTCAGGTTCAGGGTCTGGCTCAGGGTTGGGTTCAGGGTCTGGTTCAGGGTTTGGTCCAGGGTTGGGTTCAGGGTCTGGTTCAGGGTCTGGTTCAGGGTTTGGTTCAGGGTCTGGTTCAGGTTTTGGGTCCAGGTTTGGGTCCAGGGTCAGGTTCAGGGTCTGGCTCAGGGTTGGGTTCAGGGTCTGGTTCAGGGTTTGGTCCAGGGTCGTGTTCAGGGTCTGGTTCAGGGTTTGGTCCAGGGTTGGGTCCAGGGTTGGATTCAGGGTCAGGTTCAGGGTTAGATTCAGGGTTGGGTTCAGGGTCTGGTTCAGGTTTTGGGTCGAGGTTTGGGTCCAGGGTCAGGTTCAGGGTCTGGCTCAGGGTTGGGTTCAGGGTCTGGTTCAGCGACGGGTTCAGGGTCTGGTTCAGGGTCGGGTTCAGGGTTGGGTTCAGGGTCTGGTTCAGGGTCTGGTTCAGGGTCGGGTTCAGGGTCGGGTTCAGGGTTTGGTTGAGGGTCTGGTTCAGGGTCTGGTTCATCACTCACCTGATGCAGGAGGTCCTTAACTCTGGGGTTCTGTGCAGGACTGGGCCAAACCGGGTCCATATGACCAGCCTGGGGTCAGCGCCAGGAAGAGGAGCAAGGTCAGGAGAGACACTACAGATCCCAGCAGCCACCAGGGCAGTGATGTCACCACGGCGGGGGAGGAGCCATGTAAAGGCAGCCATGAGGGGGCGTCGCCCAGGGTCAGATTACATCAGCTGATGTTTATAATCAAAACTAAATGAACCACGTCCTTCATCCGTTCATCCACTCATCTGCTGTTCTTTATTATTAAATTGTGACTGACCCGGTCCAGACTCAGAACCTGGTTGCTGTTTGTGTTGTTCAGGTTCTGCAGGAGGACCAGGACCCCCACGAGGACCTGGTCCGAGCCCTGACCCGGGGCCTCCAGCTGGACCTTCACGGGTCCAGCAGGGACTCGGTCCAGGGCTCCAGTGGATACAACAGCCAGACCAACACCCCCTGCTGTTCAGAGGACGCCATTACAGCCCAGGGTACGGAACCGACACACATACACCTGTTCATGTGTTCATCTGTTCATGTGTTCATCTGTTCATGTGTTCATGTGTTCATCTGTTCATGTGTTCATTTGTTCATGTGTTCATCTGTTCATGTGTTCATCTGTTCATGTATTTATCTGTTCATCTGTTCATGTGTTTATCTGTTCAGCTGTTCATCTGTTCATGTGTTCATCTGTTCATGTATTTATCTGTTCATGTGTTCATGTGTTCATCTGTTCATGTGTTTATCTGTTCAGCTGTTCATGTGTTCATCTGTTCATGTGTTCATGTATTTATCTGTTCATATGTTCATCTGTTCGTGTATTTATCTGTTCAGCTGTTCATCTATTCATCTGTTCATGTATTTATCTGTTCAGCTGTTCATGTGTTCATCTGTTCATGTGTTCATGTATTTATCTGTTCATATGTTCATCTGTTCATCTGTTCGTGTATTTATCTGTTCAGCTGTTCATCTGTTCATCTGTTCATGTATTTATCTGTTCAGCTGTTCATGTGTTCATCTGTTCATGTGTTTATCTGTTCAGCTGTTCAGCTGTTCATCTGTTCATGTATTTATCTGTTCATGTGTTCATCTGTTCATGTGTTCATCTGTTCATGTATTTATCTGTTCAGCTGTTCATGTGTTCATGTGTTCATATGTTCATGTATTTATCTGTTCATGTGTTTATCTGTTCAGCTGTTCATGTGTTCATCTGTTCATGTGTTCATGTATTTATCTGTTCATATGTTCATCTGTTCATGTATTTATCTGTTCAGCTGTTCATGTGTTCATCTGTTCATGTATTTATCTGTTCATCTGTTCATGTATTTATCTGTTCATGTGTTCATGTGTTCATGTGTTTATCTGTTCAGCTGTTCATGTGTTCATCTGTTCATGTGTTTATCTGTTCAGCTGTTCATGTGTTCATCTGTTCATGTGTTCATCTGTTCATGCGTTCATGTATTTATCTGTTCATATGTTCATCTGTTCATGTATTTATCTGTTCAGCTGTTCATGTGTTCATCTGTTCATGTATTTATCTGTTCATGTGTTCATCTGTTCATGTGTTCATGTGCTCATGTGTTCATCTGTTCATGTATTTATCTGTTCATGTGTTCATGTGTTCATCTGTTCATGTATTTATCTGTTCATGTGTTCATGTGTTCATCTGTTCATGTATTTATCTGTTCAGCTGTTCATGTGTTCATCTGTTCATGTGCTCATGTGTTCATCTGTTCATGTGTTCATCTGTTCATGTGTTCATTCATTCATTTGTTCATTTATTCCTACATCCATTCCTTCATCTATCCATTCATCCGTTCATCCATTCATCCTGGTCTGACTGTTTTTCTCCTCCTCAGTGTCAGACTGTGATTACTTCTCCGTGGGATCTGAACAGGACAGTGATCACCATCTTCATCATCATCATCATCTTCATCATCAGTTTTCGTCAGACTATGACAAATCGTCCACGACGCCGCGGAACAGTGACATCACCCAGTCGTACCGCCGTATGTTCCCGTCCAAACGCCCCACGCCTGCCGCCGGCCCGCCATCCAACTCGTCGGCCGCCGTCACTCCTGGAGTCGCCACCATCCGACGGACTCCGTCGTCCAAACCCCACCTGCGGCGTCCGTCCGGGGGCGTCGGCCTGGGCCCCATCCCCATTAAACCCCCCATGATCCCGGTCAAGACCCCCACGGTGCCTGAGCTCCTCGGTGGTGGAGGGGGTGGGGCCGGGGGCGGCGGCTTCCCCGGCAGGGCGGCGTCAGAGGACTGCGCCGCACCGCGATCCCCGCTTAGCCTGATGACCGTGCCTCTGTCGCCACTGAGCGGGTCCTGGGAGGGCCAGCAGGGCGAGGGTCCGGACCCGCCCACACCGCCGCCGCCGCAGCCCAGTGGGCGGGCATCGGAGCGGGAGCGCAGGCCCCTCCCCGAGCTCCTGGAGGAGGTGGAGTACGGAGAGGCCGAGGACTATCTGGTGACCATCCGACGAGGCGTCAAACTGAAGAAGACGGCGACCGACGACCGCTCGGCACCGAGTATCCACTGAAACAGGAAGTCAGAAAAGGTGGAGGGGGAGGGGTCAAACGGCAGCCAATCAGAAAAGAAGGAAATATGACGTGAAAAGAAAAGAAGGCGGAACTTTCTCTGAGTCAGACGAGCGTCGGCGTCCGAGTTCGTCATGAAACATCAGAACAGAAACTTTACATTTTGACCAAAAAGAACAAAATGTAAATGCGACAAATTTCAATACATATTTAATACGTTTTTCTGTCAAAATCCTTTTTTTTCACTCACGAACATTCGTTGTCTGTGATTCGGAAAAACGTTGACACGTTTCCACTGAAATTACCGGCGTAAAAAAACTTCCCCCTCGACCCCGAACTTTCCTTGAAATAACTTCCTACTGGGGGGCGGACTTTTCCGATTCCTGAATTCATATGGGCGGGGCTATATGCTGAAGAGCTCCGATTGGTTTAATCCAGCGGCATCTTTTCTGTTCAGATCACATGGTTTTATTTATTATGACGTATGCTGGCGTGTTGTATCGGTGTTCATAGCATTATCACGCTTGTTTGGCCTTTAGCTTCTTCTGTTAGCCCCGCCTACTGGACTGTTCTTTTGTTAGCTCCGCCTACTGGACTGTTCTTTTGTTAGCTCTGCCTACTGGACTGTTCTTCTGTTAGCTCCGCCTACTGGACTGTTCTTCTGTTAGCGCCGCCTACTGGACTGTTCTTCTGTTAGCGCCGCCTACTGGACTGTTCTTCTGTTAGCTCCGCCTACTGGACTGTTCTTCTGTTAGCTCCGCCTACTGGACTGTTCTTCTGTTAGCTCCGCCTACTGGACTGTTCTTTTGTTAGCTCCGCCTACTGGACTGGATTCCTGTGACTAAACGTTCCTGGAAATGTTGGTGAAAAAGGAGCAAATTTATTATTTTTTTTACGTCAATATTTTGCAACTTTTCTTCTCAACATATGCAGATTTTACTCCTTTAAGTATTATTGTTTTTTTTTCTTCTGATACTTCTCAGATATTTCCCATAAATGTAGCATTAAAATACGATGTATGGAGGACCGAACCTGCCATAATGAAAAATATATACAGAAATATAAAAGTGGTTTGATGAATTAATTCATGTACCGATAAATAGTACCAAAAAAAATTAAAAGGTATTTATTTACTTTAACATTTCATTCCGTACCATTTATTTATTTATTTAGTCCTTATTTATATTTTTCCTTCTTTATTTTTTTATCCCTGCATTTATTTATACACACAGAAATGTATAATAGAGATGCAGGAATAAATAGAGTTTGGAGAAATAAATAGAGAAAAAATGTGAGAGGTGGAATACTGGGGCGGTAAGTATGACTATGAATTTTTAAAAAAATGTCAGATGAAAATAAAATGTAGAAATAAATTTTTAAAAAAAGAGATAAAGAAAATGTAAAAAGAAAACAATGCATAAATAAATGCAGAGAAAAAAGTTAAAGAAGGAAAAATATAAATAAGGACAAAAATAATTAAATGCTACAGAAAATAAAATGTTGAAGTAAATAAACGCCTTTTATTTTATTTTTTTTGTATCATGTATTGTCACATGAATTAATATATCAGGACATTTTTATATTTGTGTATATATTTTTTAAATATGGCAGGTTCAGTCCTCCATACAGATGAACGATGGAAAACAGACGAATGATGCTGGTCTGAGATCAGAGCGTCTTCAGGATACGAGAAGGTCAAAGGTCACTGTAGCAGATGACAGTGTATGTAAATAAAGGTTAACGACGACGATAATGATGATGAAGACGAGTGTGTACGTAAATTCTTTGTGTTTTAATGTTTGTTTCCGGTGCCAAAAATGCTGTGTGTTGAATTTTTATTTAATTCAGCTTCTTTTGTTTTTTTTTTTCCTTCTTGTACAAACATAGACTGATAGTTAAACATAGAATAAGGCAGAAAACGCAGCTGTTCGTAAATGTATGAGTCGCATATTTACAACACGTGTGGAACTTTAGCTTTTAGTTGAACCATTAGATGAATGTGCATGTGGTTCCAAAGGTTCCAAAGGTTCCGCTGGTGAATGTGTTCTAAATAAAGTCCATCATGTTCAGACGTTCATGATCATTATTTATGTCCTGTCCCCTTTGCAAAACCCCAAAAATGTAACAACTGTAGAGGACAACGAAGCCTTAACAAAAGCATACACTGTAAAAAAAAAAAAAAAATCTGTTATTTAACAGAATTTTCACTGTTTATTTCACAGGTTTTTCCTGTATTTTTAAGATACAGGAAAATACCAATGAAATGACAAAAACAGACTGTGATTTTACATGTCAGATGTAAAATAACATGAAAAAACTGTAACTGTGAATAAACAAAAAATTTCAATTTTTTAAAAGAATTTTTTTCTTTTTTCACAGAAAAATAGTTGAAATAAATTTGCAAATGTATCATAATTTCACAAATATTTCTTTTCTATTTGTGAGATTAAACTGTTAATTTAAAGTTTAATACCGTAAAAAAAGAAAAAAAAACAGATAAAATTGACAGTTAACGGTAACAGAAGTATTAGTTCTGTCAGTTGAACCAGACTTGTTTGTTAATTGACAAATATCTTGTGTAATTACAGGAGGTTTCACAACCAAAATGTTGAATAAATGTATTTTTGTGAATGTAGAACATGTATAAGCACTGATAAACTGTCCAAATACAGTTTTTATCAGTGGATTGGACAACTGAGTCTCACTGAAAACTATTTATATATATATATTTATATACACACACACATACAGGGTGGGGAAGCCAAATGTACACTGAACATTTAGTTGTTTTTTCTCAGCAGACACTACGTCAGTTGTTTTGAACCCAAACATATACTGATGTCATAATCATACCTAACACTATTATCCATACCTTTTCACAAACTTTTGCCCATATGAGTAATCAGGAAAGCAAACGTCAAACAGTGTGTGATTTGCTGAATGCACTCGTCACACCAAAGGAGATTTCAAAAATAGTTGGAGTGTCCATAAAGACTGTTTATAATGGAAAGAAGAGAATGACTATGAGCAAAACTATTACCAGAAAGTCTGGAAGATACTATTAAAGAAGAATGGGAGAAGTTGTCACCCCAATATTTGAGGAACACTTGCACAAGTTTCAGGAAGCGTGTGAAGGCAGTTATTGAGAAAGAAGGAGGACACATAGAATAAAAACATTTTCTTCTGTCAATTTTTCTTGTGGCAAATAAATTCTCATGACTTTCAATAAACTAATTGGTCATACACTGCCTCAAAATAATGTAAATTTTGCTTCCCCACCCTGTATATATATATATATATATATATATACACAAAAGTAATTTGATTGTTTTAATACATGAAAATATTCTTTATTAAACATTAAAAAGTTAAAAAAAAAAAAAAAAAAAAAAGCAAAATCTCATGTAAAGTTAGGGCAAAAAACTGTATTTTAATTATGGAAAATTACCGTATTTTTATGAGATGGTTATTTTCTGTTATTGAACAGTATTTTTTCAGTGCCCCTGCTGCCAGAATAATACCATTTTTTTTTACGAGTTTTTTTTTTTTTTTTAACAGTGTAATAACAATAATATATAAATAATGTCAACCATCTTCTGTATGTTTTAGAGTGAAAACAGTTCATTTACATTATGAACACGTTTACATTTACAAACTATCCTTTCAAAAGATGTGAATAACATGAACAAACTGAAAAAAATAAATGTAATTTTAACAATATTTTATCATTTACACATGTTCATTGTAACATACAGATCACAGTGGATCTACAAACACACAAAAACATTTAGAAACAGACAGAATATTAATAAAATTGTACTTACTTCTCTTAAGTGTGGTGGCCCAGAGGTGCAACAGCTCAAAAAATTATCCATAAAAAAAAAAAAGAACAGCCCAAACAATAAACTGCTATAAGAAAATAAAAACCATCATCCATCTTTTCAGTTAAGGGGGGTGCTGTTTACCCAAAAGTTCTCATTTTAAATTTAATGCCACCACAAAAAATAAAAGCATTGGCTGAAAATTTCTAAGGCCTTGAGCTAATGTGGCTAATGCTAACAAAGAAACCCACCGGAAGTGGAGGTCGATGCACTAAAAATAAATAGTTGTAAGTTGTTTTTTTTAAAAAAATAGTGTTTAATTTTTTGGGCTGTTGTCTTTTTTTTCTTATAGTGGATCATTTTTCAGGCTGTTGCACCTCTGGGCCACCACACTTAACACATTTCAGGTTATTCACATTTTTTTGTGAAAGTATACTTTGTTTTAGTGTAAATACATGAAAATATTTACATTTACAAAGAGAAACATTGTCAGTTGTCATTATTTCTCTGTTATTCTGATAGTATCAGACTGCTCTGACCCACTGCAGACTGAACTGGTCTGAATGTGGAACCTGAACTCAAAGGATTGTTCAGATCTTTGTGTAATTTTTATATTTCACAAATCCATCCCAGGGCCGGACTGGAGCCTTTGGTGGGCTGGATTTGGGCCCCGGGACGCATGTTTGACACCTGTGGGTTAGGGAATACGGGGACAGTGAACGACATTTACCTGGATTTTATTAGAAAATACAGATGTTTTCATTCTGAGCTGTTGAAATTTGGACAAATCTGTGCAAAAGTGTCCGATAAGTGGATGTTCAGCTGAAATCATACGACCCCAGAACCAGAACATAGGACCCCAGAACCAGAACATATGACCCCAGAACCAGGACATATGACCCCAGAACCAGGACATATGACCCCAGAACCAGAACATATGACCCCAGAACCAGAACATAGGACCCCAGAACCAGAACATACAACCCCAGAACCAGAACATACGACCCCAGAACCAGAACATACAACCCCAGAACCAGAACATAGGACCCCAGAACCAGAACATATGACCCCAGAACCAGGACATATGACCCTAGAACCAGAACATATGACCCCAGAACCAGAACATATGACCCCAGAACCAGAACATATGACCCCAGAACCAGAACATACAACCCCAGAACCAGGACATATGACCCCAGAACCAGAACATACAACCCCAGAACCAGAACATATGACCCCAGAACCAGAACATATGACCCTAGAACCAGAACATACGACCCCAGAACCAGAACATATGACCCTAGAACCAGAACATATGACCCTAGAACCAGAACATACGACCCCAGAACCAGAACATATGACCCTAGAACCAGAACATATGACCCCAGAACCAGAACATACGACCCCAGAACCAGAACATATGACCCCAGAACCAGAACATATGACCCCAGAACCAGAACATATGACCCCAGAACCAGAACATATGACCCCAGAACCAGAACATATGACCCTAGAACCAGAACATATGACCCCAGAACCAGAACATATGACCCCAGAACCAGAACATACGACCCCAGAACCAGAACATACGACCCCAGAACCAGAACATATGACCCCAGAACCAGAACATACGACCCTAGAACCAGAACATATGACCCCAGAACCAGAACATATGACCCCAGAACCAGAACATACGACCCTAGAACCAGAACATACGACCCCAGAACCAGAACATACGACCCCAGAACCAGAACATACGACCCCAGAACCAGAACATACGACCCTAGAACCAGAACATACGACCCCAGAACCAGAACATACGACCCTAGAACCAGAACATACGACCCCAGAACCAGAACATATGACCCTAGAACCAGAACATACGACCCCAGAACCAGAACATATGACCCCAGAACCAGAACATATGACCCTAGAACCAGAACATACGACCCCAGAACCAGAACATACGACCCCAGAACCAGAACATATGACCCTAGAACCAGAACATACGACCCCAGAACCAGAACATACGACCCCAGAACCAGAACATACGACCCTAGAATCAGAACATACGACCCCAGAACCAGAACATACGACCCCAGAACCAGAACATACGACCCCAGAACCAGAACATACGACCCCAGAACCAGAACATACGACCCTAGAACCAGAACATAGGACCCTAGAACCAGAACATATGACCCCAGAACCAGAACATATGACCCTAGAACCAGAACATATGACCCCAGAACCAGAACATATGACCCTAGAACCAGAACATATGACCCTAGAACCAGAACATATGACCCCAGAACCAGAACATATGACCCCAGAACCAGAACATACGACCCCAGAACCAGAACATATGACCCCAGAACCAGAACATATGACCCTAGAACCAGAACATACGACCCCAGAACCAGAACATACGACCCCAGAACCAGAACATATGACCCCAGAACCAGAACATATGACCCTAGAACCAGAACATATGACCCCAGAACCAGAACATATGACCCCAGAACCAGAACATATGACCCCAGAACCAGAACATATGACCCCAGAACCAGAACATATGACCCTAGAACCAGAACATATGACCCCAGAACCAGAACATATGACCCTAGAACCAGAACATATGACCCTAGAACCAGAACATATGACCCCAGAACCAGAACATATGACCCTAGAACCAGAACATATGACCCCAGAACCAGAACATATGACCCTAGAACCAGAACATATGACCCTAGAACCAGAACATATGACCCCAGAACCAGAACATATGACCCCAGAACCAGAACATATGACCCCAGAACCAGGACATATGACCCTAGAACCAGAACATATGACCCCAGAACCAGAACATATGACCCCAGAACCAGGACATACGACCCTAGAACCAGAACATATGACCCCAGAACCAGAACATATGACCCCAGAACCAGAACATACAACCCCAGAACCAGAACATATGACCCCAGAACCAGAACATATGACCCCAGAACCAGAACATACAACCCCAGAACCAGAACATATGACCCCAGAACCAGAACATACAACCCCAGAACCAGAACATATGACCCCAGAACCAGAACATATGACCCCAGAACCAGGACATATGACCCCAGAACCAGAACATATGACCCCAGAACCAGAACATAGGACCCCAGAACCAGAACATATGACCCCAGAACCAGGACATATGACCCTAGAACCAGAACATATGACCCTAGAACCAGAACATATGACCCTAGAACCAGAACACACAACCCCAGAACCAGAACATATGACCCCAGAACCAGAACATATGACCCCAGAACCAGGACATATGACCCCAGAACCAGAACATATGACCCCAGAACCAGAACATATGACCCCAGAACCAGAACATATGACCCCAGAACCAGGACATATGACCCTAGAACCAGAACATATGACCCTAGAACCAGAACATATGACCCTAGAACCAGAACACACAACCCCAGAACCAGAACATATGACCCCAGAACCAGAACATATGACCCCAGAACCAGGACATATGACCCTAGAACCAGAACATATGACCCTAGAACCAGAACATATGACCCTAGAACCAGAACACACAACCCCAGAACCAGAACATATGACCCCAGAACCAGAACATACAACCCCAGAACCAGAACATATGACCCCAGAACCAGAACATACAACCCCAGAACCAGGACATATGACCCCAGAACCAGAACATATGACCCCAGAACCAGAACATATGACCCTAGAACCAGAACATATGACCCCAGAACCAGAACATACAACCCCAGAACCAGAACATATGACCCCAGAACCAGAACATATGACCCCAGAACCAGAACATACAACCCCAGAACCAGAACATATGACCCCAGAACCAGAACATACAACCCCATAACCAGAACATATGACCCCAGAACCAGAACATATGACCCTAGAACCAGAACATACAACCCCAGAACCAGAACATAGGACCCCAGAACCAGAACATATGACCCCAGAACCAGAACATACAACCCCAGAACCAGAACATATGACCCCAGAACCAGAACATATGACCCCAGAACCAGAACATAGGACCCCAGAACCAGAACATATGACCCCAGAACCAGGACATATGACCCTAGAACCAGAACATATGACCCCAGAACCAGAACATATGACCCCAGAACCAGAACATATGACCCCAGAACCAGAACATACAACCCCAGAACCAGGACATATGACCCTAGAACCAGAACATATGACCCCAGAACCAGAACATACGACCCCAGAACCAGAACATATGACCCCAGAACCAGAACATATGACCCCAGAACCAGAACATACGACCCCAGAACCAGAACATATGACCCCAGAACCAGAACATACAACCCCAGAACCAGAACATATGACCCCAGAACCAGAACATATGACCCTAGAACCAGAACATATGACCCCAGAACCAGAACATATGACCCCAGAACCAGAACATACGACCCTAGAACCAGAACATACGACCCCAGAACCAGAACATACGACCCCAGAACCAGAACATACGACCCCAGAACCAGAACATACGACCCTAGAACCAGAACATACGACCCCAGAACCAGAACATACGACCCTAGAACCAGAACATACGACCCCAGAACCAGAACATATGACCCTAGAACCAGAACATACGACCCCAGAACCAGAACATATGACCCCAGAACCAGAACATATGACCCTAGAACCAGAACATACGACCCCAGAACCAGAACATACGACCCCAGAACCAGAACATATGACCCTAGAACCAGAACATACGACCCCAGAACCAGAACATACGACCCCAGAACCAGAACATACGACCCTAGAATCAGAACATACGACCCCAGAACCAGAACATACGACCCCAGAACCAGAACATACGACCCCAGAACCAGAACATACGACCCTAGAACCAGAACATATGACCCCAGAACCAGAACATATGACCCTAGAACCAGAACATAGGACCCTAGAACCAGAACATATGACCCCAGAACCAGAACATATGACCCTAGAACCAGAACATATGACCCCAGAACCAGAACATATGACCCTAGAACCAGAACATATGACCCTAGAACCAGAACATATGACCCCAGAACCAGAACATATGACCCCAGAACCAGAACATACGACCCCAGAACCAGAACATATGACCCCAGAACCAGAACATATGACCCCAGAACCAGAACATACGACCCCAGAACCAGAACATACGACCCCAGAACCAGAACATATGACCCCAGAACCAGAACATATGACCCTAGAACCAGAACATATGACCCCAGAACCAGAACATATGACCCTAGAACCAGAACATATGACCCCAGAACCAGAACATATGACCCTAGAACCAGAACATAGGACCCTAGAACCAGAACATATGACCCCAGAACCAGAACATATGACCCTAGAACCAGAACATATGACCCCAGAACCAGAACATATGACCCTAGAACCAGAACATATGACCCTAGAACCAGAACATATGACCCCAGAACCAGAACATATGACCCCAGAACCAGAACATATGACCCCAGAACCAGGACATATGACCCTAGAACCAGAACATATGACCCCAGAACCAGAACATATGACCCCAGAACCAGGACATACAACCCCAGAACCAGGACATATGACCCTAGAACCAGAACATATGACCCCAGAACCAGAACATATGACCCCAGAACCAGAACATACAACCCCAGAACCAGAACATATGACCCCAGAACCAGAACATATGACCCCAGAACCAGAACATACAACCCCAGAACCAGAACATATGACCCCAGAACCAGAACATACAACCCCAGAACCAGAACATATGACCCCAGAACCAGAACATATGACCCCAGAACCAGGACATATGACCCCAGAACCAGAACATATGACCCCAGAACCAGAACATATGACCCCAGAACCAGAACATATGACCCCAGAACCAGAACATATGACCCTAGAACCAGAACATATGACCCTAGAACCAGAACATATGACCCTAGAACCAGAACACACAACCCCAGAACCAGAACATATGACCCCAGAACCAGAACATATGACCCCAGAACCAGAACATATGACCCCAGAACCAGAACATATGACCCCAGAACCAGAACATAGGACCCCAGAACCAGAACATATGACCCCAGAACCAGGACATATGACCCTAGAACCAGAACATATGACCCTAGAACCAGAACATATGACCCTAGAACCAGAACACACAACCCCAGAACCAGAACATATGACCCCAGAACCAGAACATATGACCCCAGAACCAGGACATATGACCCTAGAACCAGAACATATGACCCCAGAACCAGAACATATGACCCTAGAACCAGAACACACAACCCCAGAACCAGAACATATGACCCCAGAACCAGAACATACGACCCCAGAACCAGAACATATGACCCCAGAACCAGAACATACAACCCCAGAACCAGGACATATGACCCCAGAACCAGAACATATGACCCCAGAACCAGAACATATGACCCTAGAACCAGAACATATGACCCCAGAACCAGAACATACAACCCCAGAACCAGAACATATGACCCCAGAACCAGAACATATGACCCCAGAACCAGAACATACAACCCCAGAACCAGAACATATGACCCCAGAACCAGAACATACAACCCCAGAACCAGAACATATGACCCCAGAACCAGAACATATGACCCTAGAACCAGAACATACAACCCCAGAACCAGAACATAGGACCCCAGAACCAGAACATATGACCCCAGAACCAGAACATACAACCCCAGAACCAGAACATATGACCCCAGAACCAGAACATATGACCCCAGAACCAGAACATAGGACCCCAGAACCAGAACATATGACCCCAGAACCAGGACATATGACCCTAGAACCAGAACATATGACCCCAGAACCAGAACATATGACCCCAGAACCAGAACATATGACCCCAGAACCAGAACATACAACCCCAGAACCAGGACATATGACCCCAGAACCAGAACATATGACCCCAGAACCAGGACATACAACCCCAGAACCAGGACATATGACCCTAGAACCAGAACATATGACCCCAGAACCAGAACATATGACCCCAGAACCAGAACATACAACCCCAGAACCAGAACATATGACCCCAGAACCAGAACATATGACCCCAGAACCAGAACATACAACCCCAGAACCAGAACATATGACCCCAGAACCAGAACATACAACCCCAGAACCAGAACATATGACCCCAGAACCAGGACATATGACCCCAGAACCAGAACATATGACCCCAGAACCAGAACATATGACCCCAGAACCAGGACATATGACCCCAGAACCAGGACATATGACCCCAGAACCAGAACATATGACCCCAGAACCAGAACATATGACCCCAGAACCAGAACATACAACCCCAGAACCAGGACATATGACCCCAGAACCAGAACATATGACCCTAGAACCAGAACATATGACCCCAGAACCAGAACATATGACCCCAGAACCAGAACATACAACCCCAGAACCAGAACATAGGACCCCAGAACCAGAACATATGACCCCAGAACCAGAACATACAACCCCAGAACCAGAACATATGACCCCAGAACCAGAACATATGACCCCAGAACCAGAACATAGGACCCCAGAACCAGAACATATGACCCCAGAACCAGGACATATGACCCTAGAACCAGAACATATGACCCCAGAACCAGAACATATGACCCCAGAACCAGAACATACAACCCCAGAACCAGGACATATGACCCCAGAACCAGAACATATGACCCCAGAACCAGGACATACAACCCCAGAACCAGGACATATGACCCTAGAACCAGAACATATGACCCCAGAACCAGAACATATGACCCCAGAACCAGAACATACGACCCCAGAACCAGAACATATGACCCCAGAACCAGAACATATGACCCCAGAACCAGAACATACAACCCCAGAACCAGAACATATGACCCCAGAACCAGAACATACAACCCCAGAACCAGAACATATGACCCCAGAACCAGAACATATGACCCCAGAACCAGGACATATGACCCCAGAACCAGAACATATGACCCCAGAACCAGAACATAGGACCCCAGAACCAGAACATATGACCCCAGAACCAGGACATATGACCCTAGAACCAGAACATATGACCCCAGAACCAGAACATATGACCCTAGAACCAGAACACACAACCCCAGAACCAGAACATATGACCCCAGAACCAGAACATATGACCCCAGAACCAGGACATATGACCCCAGAACCAGAACATATGACCCCAGAACCAGAACATATGACCCCAGAACCAGAACATATGACCCCAGAACCAGGACATATGACCCTAGAACCAGAACATATGACCCTAGAACCAGAACATATGACCCTAGAACCAGAACACACAACCCCAGAACCAGAACATATGACCCCAGAACCAGAACATATGACCCCAGAACCAGGACATATGACCCTAGAACCAGAACATATGACCCTAGAACCAGAACATATGACCCTAGAACCAGAACACACAACCCCAGAACCAGAACATATGACCCCAGAACCAGAACATACAACCCCAGAACCAGAACATATGACCCCAGAACCAGAACATACAACCCCAGAACCAGGACATATGACCCCAGAACCAGAACATATGACCCCAGAACCAGAACATATGACCCTAGAACCAGAACATATGACCCCAGAACCAGAACATATGACCCCAGAACCAGAACACACAACCCCAGAACCAGAACATATGACCCCAGAACCAGAACATATGACCCTAGAACCAGAACATATGACCCCAGAACCAGAACATACAACCCCAGAACCAGAACATATGACCCCAGAACCAGAACATATGACCCCAGAACCAGAACATACAACCCCAGAACCAGAACATATGACCCCAGAACCAGAACATACAACCCCATAACCAGAACATATGACCCCAGAACCAGAACATATGACCCTAGAACCAGAACATATGACCCCAGAACCAGAACACACAACCCCAGAACCAGAACATATGACCCCAGAACCAGAACATACAACCCCAGAACCAGAACATATGACCCTAGAACCAGAACATACAACCCCAGAACCAGAACATATGACCCCAGAACCAGAACATATGACCCCAGAACCAGAACATACAACCCCAGAACCAGGACATATGACCCCAGAACCAGAACATATGACCCCAGAACCAGAACATATGACCCCAGAACCAGGACATATGACCCCAGAACCAGGACATATGACCCCAGAACCAGAACATATGACCCCAGAACCAGAACATAGGACCCCAGAACCAGAACATATGACCCCAGAACCAGGACATATGACCCTAGAACCAGAACATATGACCCTAGAACCAGAACATATGACCCCAGAACCAGAACATACAACCCCAGAACCAGAACATATGACCCCAGAACCAGAACATATGACCCCAGAACCAGAACATACAACCCCAGAACCAGGACATATGACCCCAGAACCAGAACATATGACCCCAGAACCAGAACATATGACCCCAGAACCAGAACATACAACCCCAGAACCAGAACACACAACCCCAGAACCAGAACATACGACCCCAGAACCAGAACATACAACCCCAGAACCAGGACATATGACCCCAGAACCAGAACATATGACCCCAGAACCAGAACATATGACCCCAGAACCAGAACATATGACCCCAGAACCAGAACATACAACCCCAGAACCAGAACATATGACCCCAGAACCAGAACATACAACCCCAGAACCAGAACATATGACCCCAGAACCAGAACATATGACCCTAGAACCAGAACATATGACCCCAGAACCAGAACACACAACCCCAGAACCAGAACATATGACCCCAGAACCAGAACATACAACCCCAGAACCAGAACATATGACCCTAGAACCAGAACATATGACCCCAGAACCAGAACACACAACCCCAGAACCAGAACATATGACCCCAGAACCAGAACATACAACCCCAGAACCAGAACATATGACCCTAGAACCAGAACATATGACCCCAGAACCAGAACATACAACCCCAGAACCAGAACATATGACCCTAGAACCAGAACATATGACCCTAGAACCAGAACATACGACCCCAGAACCAGAACATATGACCCTAGAACCAGAACATATGACCCTAGAACCAGAACATACGACCCCAGAACCAGAACATATGACCCTAGAACCAGAACATATGACCCCAGAACCAGAACATACGACCCCAGAACCAGAACATATGACCCTAGAACCAGAACATATGACCCCAGAACCAGAACATATGACCCCAGAACCAGAACATATGACCCCAGAACCAGAACATACGACCCTAGAACCAGAACATATGACCCCAGAACCAGAACATATGACCCCAGAACCAGAACATACGACCCCAGAACCAGAACATACGACCCCAGAACCAGAACATATGACCCCAGAACCAGAACATACGACCCTAGAACCAGAACATACGACCCCAGAACCAGAACATATGACCCCAGAACCAGAACATACGACCCTAGAACCAGAACATACGACCCCAGAACCAGAACATACGACCCCAGAACCAGAACATACGACCCCAGAACCAGAACATACGACCCTAGAACCAGAACATACGACCCCAGAACCAGAACATACGACCCTAGAACCAGAACATACGACCCCAGAACCAGAACATATGACCCTAGAACCAGAACATACGACCCCAGAACCAGAACATATGACCCCAGAACCAGAACATATGACCCTAGAACCAGAACATACGACCCCAGAACCAGAACATACGACCCCAGAACCAGAACATATGACCCTAGAACCAGAACATACGACCCCAGAACCAGAACATACGACCCCAGAACCAGAACATACGACCCTAGAATCAGAACATACGACCCCAGAACCAGAACATACGACCCCAGAACCAGAACATACGACCCCAGAACCAGAACATACGACCCCAGAACCAGAACATACGACCCTAGAACCAGAACATATGACCCCAGAACCAGAACATATGACCCTAGAACCAGAACATAGGACCCTAGAACCAGAACATATGACCCCAGAACCAGAACATATGACCCTAGAACCAGAACATATGACCCCAGAACCAGAACATATGACCCTAGAACCAGAACATATGACCCTAGAACCAGAACATACGACCCCAGAACCAGAACATATGACCCCAGAACCAGAACATATGACCCTAGAACCAGAACATACGACCCCAGAACCAGAACATACGACCCCAGAACCAGAACATATGACCCTAGAACCAGAACATACGACCCCAGAACCAGAACATACGACCCCAGAACCAGAACATATGACCCCAGAACCAGAACATATGACCCTAGAACCAGAACATATGACCCCAGAACCAGAACATATGACCCTAGAACCAGAACATATGACCCCAGAACCAGAACATATGACCCTAGAACCAGAACATAGGACCCTAGAACCAGAACATATGACCCCAGAACCAGAACATATGACCCTAGAACCAGAACATATGACCCCAGAACCAGAACATATGACCCTAGAACCAGAACATATGACCCCAGAACCAGAACATATGACCCCAGAACCAGAACATATGACCCTAGAACCAGAACATACGACCCCAGAACCAGAACATATGACCCCAGAACCAGAACATATGACCCTAGAACCAGAACATACGACCCCAGAACCAGAACATACGACCCCAGAACCAACTACCCCAGAACCAGAACATATGACCCCAGAACCAGAACATATGACCCTAGAACCAGAACATATGACCCCAGAACCAGAACATATGACCCCAGAACCAGAACATATGACCCCAGAACCAGAACATATGACCCCAGTGCTCAGGTGTGTGCACTGGCTCCTGTGTGCTTCAACTGAACAAATATGAAGAAAAATAATAAAATCAAAAATAAAATGTAAGAAAAAAAAAAAAAATAAGCAAATAAAAATCATAAATAACGTGGAAAAAATATGCAAAAAAAAAAAAAAAAAAATTATATATATATATATATATTTCATATATATAATTAGAGGCAAGTATTTGAATTTGGTCCCAGTAGTTTTAGTTTTCGGCTGTTTTTTTTTGTTTTTTTTTTTTTAAATCAGTCCAGCTGGTTTTTGACACCTGTTTAACTCCATAAAGCAGTTCCACGGACAAAAAAAAAAAGAATGAAATAATCAATAAAATGAACAAAATGAATAATAAACCAACAAAATAATAAGTAACATGAACAAAATAGGCCACAAACCGAACAAAATTGAAGAAAAATAATAAAATAAAAATTAAATGTAAGAAAATCAACAAAATAAGCAAATAAAAATCATAAATAACATGAAAAAAATATGCAAAGAAAAAGAAAAAAGAATAAAATAATCGATAAACTGAACAAACATTAATAGCAGACGTGCAGCAGATCCTTCCTTCCCTTTTGTGTGTTTGTGACGTGTTCATTTACACTCAGGCGTGTCCAGACTCATAATGAAAAAAAGACAAAAAACTGTCAGATTAATTTACAGCCGGAAAAAGTCCATGGATTCTTTTTCAGAGTTGAATCCACAGTGACATCTAGTGGACGCAGTGGAAGTTCAACTGCAGCTCATGTCTGGACAAACTGTGGGCGTCAGCAGACGAACCAGTGGCAGGTTTTCTGGGACCGTCCTGTCCTGAAGGGTTATGGGACACAGACGCAGATCTGAAATGGAAACGACTACAAACACATAAATACTGAGTGAATATGATGAAAAACTAAAACTATCAGCAGGAAATGAGTGTGACAGGACAGTCCAACTGGAACTAGGGATGGAACCAGGACCACCAGGACCACCAGGACCACCAGGACCACACACCACAGTCAAATTCACCACCGTTAGAACGACCCATTCACTTCTAATGACAACGATAACCATGTTTGATTACCGCACTGTCAACTCAGACCTGATCTGGAAAATGGTGGAACACTTCGGCTCTAAGGTTCCACTTTAATGCACATGTGTATGTTTGACATTCACTGTTTTAGACTCCTGTTGGTTCAGGTTCCACATTTAGACCAGTATGAGCTAAAGTGGATCAGAACCAGTCAAATAAGAACAGAAGAAACTACAAATAAGGACTAATCACACCATTACACTAGAAATACACTAACATATGCAACAAATATAGGAAAAAAATACACCAAAGTATGCAAAACATAGACAAAAATACACTACAGATATACTAAATATACTAAAAATAAGCAAAAATACAGTAAAGTATTCAAAACATATGCATAAATACACTAAAAACATACTGAAGTATACTAAAAATAGGCAAAAATACACAAAATATACTAAAGTATACTAAAAATATCCAAAAAATACAGTAAAGTATACAAAACATATGCACAAATACACTAAAAACATACTAAAGTATACTAAAAATAGGCAAAAACACATTAAAAACATACTAAAGTATACTAAAAATAAGCAAAAATACAGTAAAGTATTCAAAACATATGCACAAATACACTAAAAACATACTGAAGTATCCTAAAAATAGGCAAAAATACACTAAAAATATAGTGAAGTATACTAAAAATATGCAAAAAATACACAAAATATACTAAAGTATACTAAAAATATCAAAAAAATACAGTAAAGTATACAAAACATATGCACAAATACACTAAAAACATACTAAAGTATACTAAAAATAGGCAAAAACACATTAAAAACATACTAAAGTATACTAAAAATAAGCAAAAATACAGTAAAGTATTCAAAACATATGCAAAAATACACTAAAATATATAAAAACATGCAAAAATACACTAAAGTATACTAAAAATGAGTAAAAATATACTAAAGTATACTAAAGATATGCAAAAATACACTAAAGAGCAACTTCAAAGATCGGTTTGGAGTCACTGAGTCATGTGACTGAGAAGTTATTGAAGAAAAATTTACATTTTTGTAAAAAAAAATAAAAATAATAATAATAATATTCATAAAAAATATCAATATAAACTGGACAGTTATGTAAATATTGTAAAACTACCATTCAGCTTTGACAGTTTACTGGTTCTGTGTCATTTAAATGAGTCCAGTTTTGTCCAGTGTTCATTTATTGACAGTCCCTAAGGTCAGTGTTCATTTGTTGACAGTCCCTAAGGTCAGTGTTCATTTGTTGACAGTCCCTAAGGTCAGTGTTCATTTGTTGACAGTCCCTAAGGTCAGTGTTCATTTGTTGACAGTCCCTAAGGTCAGTGTTCATTTGTTGACAGTCCCTAAGGCCATGTCAGTTGAATACTCCACCTGCTGAGAACTTCACCTGTGGTTTTTGTGCTTCACTCTCTTCTGTTCTGATGTAAACCTGTGTTCAACTGTAGTTTGTTTTCCTCTGAACAGAGCTGAGGCTGTCTGCTGCAGATGCAGTCAGTACTCACAGTGTCCACACGGGGGCAGCACAGCTCAACACCAAACACACTTTATTGGATCAAAAACACTGAAAGAATCCAGTTCAAACACCAGCACAAACCTGACCTTAAACACACACACACACACACACACACACACACACACACACACCATCTATTATTAATGCATGTAGTCTTCATTCTCCACATTGTGTCGTTTCGCTGCTTCCTCTTCTTCTTCTAACGCAGATCCAAACTCTTCCTGGAGCGTCTGAGTCCAAACCTTCATTAAAAGCAGACGCAGCTCCAGTGTTTCCTCACCTTCTGCTCTCACACTTCAATGACAGTTCTATTTGTGGATTCTGGCGAACGTTCAGGAGGATTATCCACAAATAAACACAAACATTAAAGCATCAACGCCTCAAAAAAACAAACAAAAAAAAAAAAAAACAGCGATGCGGTCCAGTTGGACGGGGAAACCCTCTGAAATCCAAACCATCTGGAGCTCAAGACTCATTAGAAGTTTGGATGGAAGTCAAGTATGAGAGGAGGAACAAACAAACAAACGAACAAACGAACAGCAGCGTCAGAACTCCAGTTTCCATGTGTCCCTGAACGCCTCATCCATGCACAGTCCTACAGACAAAACCATCTGAGGAGGAAACACTCATCAGACTGTGGAGGTTCTTCATGCAGAGACTAAAAACAGACATTTGAGTCCAGGTTCCACATTTAGACCAGAACCATCTGAACCGGGTCAGAACCAGAGCAATTAGAACACAATGACCCATAAATATGACAAATACTAATGTTTGGATTTGTTTAAGTGAGAAAAAAAAAAAAAAAGTAAAGGGACATGATGAGAATGTGAATAACAGGAACAAATGAACAAACACACGTTTCTTCCAACATTGTGCTGTTTCATGTTCTTCTCATTCACCCTGGAGCCTGAACCTGCTACGTCTGGACTAGGGATGGAACCATTACCAGTAGAACCATGAACAGCGGTAAAATCACAGACGGTTAGTATTAGCCTTTAAATTCTAATTCTCATGATAACTGTGTTTGATTACCGCACTTTTCCGGAGAAAATCCTATGTAAAGATCTGTTAATATTTGAATGTTTCTGCAGCAGAAGGGACATTGGAACTATTATTATATTTATTTTTAAATATAACTTGGTTAAATTATTTCAGTGTGTGTTTAAGTACTTTTTGAACATTTTGAGCACAATTTCAACAATAACGCAATAATATTAACGACGATATGAAATTTTCCTATCATTACATCCCTAGTCTGTCCTTCCCCACTCTGAGGTCTGCTCTGTTTATTCACATCCATCTCTGTTGTTGCTGCTGAGTGCTGAAAGCGGTGAATGATGGCATTTCACACAACTTCATTATGTCTACTGGCTGTTTGGAACCTGAGAACAAGGTTATTATCGTTAAGTAAAACTAACAAAGTGACCAAAACTAGAATTGTAAAAACATTTTCGTTAAATGAAATAAAAACTAAAATTAAAAGAAAAAAAAAAACATAACAAACTGAAACTGTATTGTGTGTTTACAAAACTAAAACGGATAAAAATTAAGGATAAAATTCCCTTTGGGTTCATCTTTGTCAATGTCCGATTGATATGAAAGCGATTTATTTCACTCAAGCAATTTGATATTTAATGCTCCGTCACTTGTGTTCACTTGTGGTTTCCAGTCGTCTTCTGGTCCCCACTCTACCTGGAAACATGGAGACTAAAGCAGCAGAGTCCTGTCTGGGATTGATTTGAATAGGAGCACAGAGAAGAAGAGAAAAGAGACCACTGAACTACAACTAAACTAAAACTAAAACTAAGCATTTAGAAAAAAAAAAGAAAACTAATAAAAACTATCAAACTTGCTCAAAAAACTAATTAAAACAAACTGAATTAGAGAAAAAAAAAGTCCAAACTAAATCAAACTAAACTAGAATGAAAAATCCAAAACTATTCGAACCTTGGTGCAGTTTTTTATCCAAGGTGGGCGTGGTCAGGCTTTGGGTCAAATCAGCAGATGCAGATATTCTCATCATTTCTGAAACGTGGTTGAATAAATCTATTACAAATGAAGACATGAACGTAGTTGGATATAATATTTATCGTACTGACAGGCAGTGTTGGGAATAACGGCATTAAAAATAACGGAGTTACTAACGCCGTTATTGTTTTCCAGTAACAGGTAATCTAATTAATTACTATCTGAAACATTGGAACGCCGTTAGCGGCGGTGACATGTGGTGTGTTACTGCGCACTGATACTGAACAGCTGTTCTCATCCTGGTTCACTCAGACACTAACTCACACATGTTGACGAGTCATCGATGTTGGAAAAACGTCCTGAAGCAAAACAACAGATGTGTTTAACTGTGTGTTCAGGCAAAGCAGACCGACAGCATTTATACGAACAGCATTTATACGAACAGCATTTATACGAACAGTAGTGTTTATAGGGAGAAATAATAGAGACGGAAAAACGGTTAGCACGTTAGCTACCGACTTAATTAGATACAGAAGAGTTTATATTAGAATGGATCCTTCCTAGTCCACCAGGACCAGGTCCCACTGTACCAGGTCCAGGTCTCCTTCCTAGTCCACCAGGACCAGGTCCAGGTCTCCTTCCTTGTCTTCTGAAGGAGGAGGGGGATGGTACCTATGTCCTCCTAAACCAGTCCAGTTCTGTGGTTCTGTTAGTGTTGGGGTTCCAAACCAAACCAGATGAGTCCTAGTGTCATATTGTTCAAGTTATTCACATTTTATTGTGAAAGGATAGTTTAGAAATAGATTTTTTTAATGTAATTGTATCTTTTTCACATTCAACCAAGAACAAACTTTCCAGCTGAATTCTTCAGAGGTTTTTCTGTCGTACTGGTCTGAACGTGGAACCAGGACTAAACTGAACTGTCCCATGGTCCAGAGGTGGACCTTGTGCTGGGCCAGTTCTGACCCACAGGTCGCAGTGTTCGACACCTCAGACCTAAAGCTGAGGGGGGCAGACGGCGGATCCTGGAAGTCCGTCTACTCTGGGTTGGTTCGGCTCAGTTTGACCAGGTTTTCCCCCAGTAGTGTTCTGGGTCCAACTAAAGAGGTCTGAGTTTGGTGGGTCCGGGTCTTGAAGGGGTGGGTCTTTGGTGAGTCCAGGTCTTGAAGGGGGTGGGTCTTTGGTGAGTCCAGGTCTTGAAGGGGGTGGGTCTTTGGTGAGTCCAGGTCTTGAAGGGGGTGGGTCTTGGTGTTCGTCCGTGCTTCGTTAGGACTGTGTCGTAGTTTCGCTGCTGCTTCGTTCTTCCTTCTCGTCTTTGTCGTCGTCGTCGCTGCTCAGGAAAAAACAGCGGGAACATTCCCAGGATGCAGCCGATGGACACGCCGATGGCTTTACCCTGTGAAAACAAAACCACACCCACTTTACAACAACAAAAAAACTTAAAGAGTTCCGACCGTCAGCCTGTTTGGACGAAAGATTTAGAACGGAACGACAAACAATCAAAGAAAAGAAACGACAGAAAACAGAGTGGAGTGTGAATGAAAAGAACCGCATTTTCAGAGGAGGTGGGCGGGGTTTATTATGACACTGTTAGCAGTTGTGGGTGGGTTTACTATGATGCTATCACCGATTATGGGTGTGGTTTATTATGACACCGACAGTGGGATGTGGGTGGAGTTTATTATGACAGTGTTAGCGAATGTGGGCGTGGTTCTGGAGGATTCTGTTGGTTTCTGTAAATTGGCGTCAGTCTGGTTTGGACCAACTCCATATGTAAAGTGTCATCAGAGAACTTTTGTTATGATTTGGCGTTATAGACATAAATTGACTGATTGGTTTACTACACCACTGTGAGTGGTAGTGGGTGGAGTTTCATCCCTCACTCTTCTCTAACTCCACCCCACTCGTTTCCATGGTGACGTCCTTGTACACTGTTCCGTCTGTAGATTCTATAATTCTTCTTCATTACCACCGTTGGAGTTATTCGGACCCTGTTAGGCCACGCCTCCACCACCTCCACCTGTTTCACCATTAAAGGGGGCGGTTCTCCACAGGTCTGGACTCGGATCTTTAACCATAACCCTATTAACTAAAGGAAAGTGTGCCTCCATTGGACCTCAGTGAGTGACAGCGGTGGTGGGCGGAGCTTGCAGTTCCTCACCATGTGGGCGGAGACTCTGGTCTGCCACATGTCCACCTGTTTGGGCGTCAGATCTGGAACCTGCATCCCCAGTTTGGACGCCAACACCTCCACGTAACCGGCCAGACTACCAACAAAAATACACAATAACGACGACCACCACACGTTTACACTCAGAGGATCTGTGGTTACCGTGGAAACACCGTCATCTTCTACAACAGTGATTCAGCAGTAAAACCATGAATGACAGTGGACGGACACACTGGGGTTACGTTAAACAATAAATAAAATGAACCAAAACCATTAGAAACAGTTACTACATACTAAAAAACCTTGAAATGGGCAAAAAATAATAATAATAATGGTTTAGTTTGAAAAAAAACACCTAAAATGTCAACCAAAAAAAAAAAAAAAGAATAAAATTAGCAACAAAATTAACAAAATTAATTACTCAACAAAATAATAAGATGAAGAAAATGAGCCACAAACTGAACAAAATGAAGAAAAAATAAAATATGCAACCCATTATCGATACAATCAAACATAGACTCCTGATCAATAAGAATAACTCTGCTGATCACAAACTGATCAGGTTTACAGTTTGGATGAAAACAGCGTCCGAGGTTCGAAACGTAAATACATCGGACTAAAAATGAAGCGACTTTTCCGTCAGAGTCGATAAAAACGGTGGATATTTGTCGTGTTTTGGTTGTAAAACTGATCGATCCCAGTCGGTGGGTTTGATCGGGTGTGATCTGGTCCGATAAGCTCATGCAGTTTTATCATTAACATCATCAGTGTCTTCTTACCCAAGTCCGGCTAAATCCGACACCAGTTTCAAGAGCAGCAGCTGAGAAGACACAAAGAAGAAGAAAAGGTCTGTGAAAGTCAAGGAAGTTCAGACCGACCAACTGAAAACCGACATACCTTCATCCACAGGCAGGAAAAGGAGGAGAAACCAAGGAAATGATAGAAAAACAGGGAAAATAATCCACAAAATGAAGAAAATAAACAACAAAATGAAGAAAAATCTCAGCAAAATAACATAAAATGTAAAAATACAAAAAAAAACAAAATGAACCAAAATGAAGAAAAATAAACAATAAAATGTAGAAAATAAACAGTAAAATAAATAAAATAATCACACAAAATAAATCAATTAATCAACAAAATGAACTAAAATGATGAAATAAACATAATGCTATGAAATCAGACTTTAATCAGATTCATTTAAAACCAAAGTCCAGTTTATCTGATGTTTTAAATGTAATATGGTAAAAGTGTTTATACATTTATGTTTTTTATTCATTTGTTCATTTTATGTACTTCATTATATAATTATTTTATTCATTTTACTTGTTCATTTTCTCCATTATTTTCTTTTTTTTACTCATTTCTTAAATGTTCCTCATTTCTTTGATGATTTTCTTCATTTTGTTCATTTTATTTTATTACTTCATTTCCTTAATTATTTTATTCATTTTAATTGATCATTTTCTTCATTATTTCCCTCATTTTTTTGTTTAGTTTCTTCTTCATTTTTAACTTATTTTCCTCATTTCTTTGATGTTTCTCTTTATCTTTTGTTATTTTCTTGTCCTCTTCGTGTCCGTTTTTCCTCTTTCTGTCAAACTCCTTCCTGCTTGTTGGTTTCATCGGATTTGCCGTTTCATTCATTCACGTCAATTCATTCATTCGTTGACGTTATGTCGTCTGGTGCTACAAACCAGAACCAGAACCAGTGTGTGTGCACTCGTCTACTGCTTTTATACTGTCCATACACTCATCCATCCATCCCCATCATCATCCGTCCTGTTTTTGATTCTGAACATTAATAAACTCTTCTTCTATTTTCATTATATAAATTCATTTTCATATTTTGTCGTATTTGATTCGTGTTGAACGACAAACACACGTTCGTCCTCCAAACAGAAGTTCGGTTTTTACAGAGAATAAGAATAGAACCAAAGGTCACCTGTTGACCTCTGACCTTACAGGCCATGGTGGAGATTCCCAGAGTGACTCCGATGGACAGTTCGATCTGCGTTCCCTGGAGAAAAAAGAACCAGAACAACCATGAGAACCCTGAGAACCCACAGAGAACAGGAAGACGGACGACGGGACGGAGACGGACGACGGGACGGCGGACTCACAGCTGCGATCATGATGGCGTTGTCAAGGGAAACCGAAGCCACTGAAGGGGACGGCGTTGTGGAATAAAACTGGAAAGACAAAGAAGTAAATGAATGGATTTAGGAAGAATAAAGGAAGAAGCATCAAAATGAATGAAATAATTAAAAAAGTTCATGAATTAATTTAAAAATGGGGAAATAATGAACAAAAAGGAACAAAAATGAATAAAATTAATAAGCAAAAATGAAGAGAATCATCAGAAATTAATAAAATAATAAAAAAAAGGAGAAAATAATCATTAAAATGAGCAAAAAATGAATGAATGATTAACAAAAATGAATAATCAAAAAAAATTCTGAAATAATTTAAACATGGGGAAAATAATGAACAAAAGGAACATAATGAATAAAAATAATAATTAAAATGAGAGAAATCATCAAGAAAATGAATAAAAATAATAAAAAAACAGGGAAAATATATCATTAAAATGAGCAAAACTGAACAATCAGAAAGGTAAAAAAAAAAAAATTAAAAAAAAATAGTAAAAATGGTCATTAAATTTACCATAGATGAATAATCAACAAAATGAACAGAATAATCAAGAAAGTTAATAAAATAATTATAAATTTTGGGAAATAATTATTAAAATTAGAAAAAAACTAAGAAAATGAGCAAAAACTTGACAAATTAATGAACAAAATGAGGAGAATAAAACACAAAAGGAAGAAAAATTAATGAAGTATAAAAAAATGAAGAGAATCATCAAAGAAATGAATAAAATAATAAAAAAAGATGAAAATAATCATTAAAATTAGCAGAAATTAATGAAATGATTCAAAAACTTGACAAATTAAGGAACAAAATGAGGAAAAAAAAACAAAAGGAACAAAAATTAATAATATAAATAAAATGAAGAGAATCATCAAGGAAATTAATAAAATAATTTTTAAAATGTGTAAAGTAATCATCTAAATGAGTAAAACTGCAGATGTGTTCCAGTTTAAACTTAGAAAACCTCAGATAAACATGGTTTGGGTTTTTAGTTTCACATTCATCTGTTTCACATATGAACAGACTGAATCCTTTCTAATAAAGTGTGGGTCAGTTTGATTTAAAGTGTGGGTCAGTTTGATTTAAAGTGTGGGTCAGTTTGATTTAAAGTGTGGGTCAGTTTGATTTAAAGTGTGGGTCAGTTTGATTTCTGGATGTGATGCACATCAGTGTGCAGTCGGTTCCATCTGTTCTCTGGTGTTTGATGGACAGATCAGTGTGTGCAGAACATCTGTCAACAAACTGGTTCCATCCGACAAACACAGATTTAATCACGACAACAACAACAACAGGAGACTCACTGTAGCGGATCTGGGCGGTGGTCGGAGGAGAAGGGTCCAGGGTGTCTGAGGAGGAGAAGAGGAGGAGGAGGAGGAGGAGGAGGAGGAGGAGGAGGAGGAGGAGGAGGAGGGGAGGACAAACATGAGTGTTGTGTTCTGTTTCTGCTGAACGTACACTTTTAAACTAAACGTTCATTATTGTCTGTATTCTATGAAATAAACCTTTAAAACAGTGAGTTGGATCTGATTTAGGATGAAAAACTGAAAATATTCTGAATGAAACCATGAATAAACCATCAGCTGTTTTCCATCTGACTGAAACTGAAACATTTGGATGTGATTCAGTTTGATGAAGACGTGGTGTGAATACATGAGTTCACATGTTCACTAACGACAGCGATGTGTGCGACACTGGGAGGTCAAACCAGTGTTCCCAGCTCCAGCCGTACACCTGCAGGCTCTGAACTGGTGAACGCGCCCAGATGTTCACTGTCAACGTGAACTGTCTGTGTCCAGAAGCCCCTCCCATCTTCATCATGTGACTGGACCTCATGTGGAAGGCTGTCCCATAGTTAAAGCAGACCGGCACAGACGGGGGGGGGCTGTCACTGGCTCCAGATGAACTCTGCGGTGTCGCCCGCTGTAGCTCCGCCCACTTCCATCTGCCTCACCCAGCTGAGGAAACTCAAAGGGAGCAGGTAGATCCACAAGCACTGTGTCTGTAGGTGATGGTCCAGGGGAAGTCCTCCTGGAGGTTTAAAGGGTCTGCAGCACCGGACCACATGAGGACTGTTCTGTTTTTACACACCGCTAAGGCTACAGGCACGCAGGCTAACTATACTGAGAAGCTAGGCTAACTGTACTGAGAAACTAGGCTAACTATACCGAGAAGCTAGGCTAACTATGATGAATGAATGAATGAATGAATGAATGTTTATTTCAGTTAAATACAAAATACAAACACATACATATTAAAAAAAAACAACAAACAACCATACATATTAAAAAACAAACAAACATAAAATTAACACATTTTGTAACTGAAAAGGACAAGCTGAAGCCGGAGGCTTATTTCTGCTTCTCCTGTTCACATCCTTACCTGAGTCCACACCTGAAGTGTCAGCAGATAAATACTTAACACAAATTATACTACATTCAGTGTTATAAGTCATTTTGTAATCAGATTACTTTCATAGCCCTTCAGAATTTGACAAATTAAATTCTTTTTGAAACTCGACAGTGAGCTACACAGTTTCACTTCATCCTTCAGTTCGTTCCATAGTTGACACCAGTAACTGAAACACTGTGATATTTAACGTTTGTTCTTACTTTACACTTTTCAAACACAAACATCCCTCTTAAATTATAATGTCCTTCTCTTAACTTAAAAATTTTCTGAATACAAAAAGGAAGGTTTTTACTTTTAACGCGAAACATAAATTCCATTGTTTTTAAATATACAATATCAAAAATTTTGTAAACCAGATTCTACAAAAAGTGGATTACTTGATTGGAGATAACCAGCTTTGTTTATGACTCTAATAGCTTTTTTTTGGAGTTTAATTATCGGGTCTAAATTAGTTTTATACACATTGCCCCATATTTCCACACAGTCTGACATATATGGCATTACAAGTGAACAGTACAACATATGCAAACATTTTTGTTAACAAGTCCGAGTTTTATAAAGAATCGCAACAGCCTTGGACATTTTGCGTTTGATATATTCTATTTGTGGTTTCCAACAGAGTTTATGGTCAATAATCACTCCCAAAAATTTTGTTTCATACACCCTTTCAATTTCAATTTCATTAATTTTCAGTTTTATATCATTCCCCTAGCACCACCAAAAACCATAATTTTGTTTTATCTTCATTAAGTGATAACTTATTTACGTCAAACCATTTTTTTAACTTGATCAATTCCTTTTCCACAGTTTCTAATATTTGTTTCATATTTGCTCCCGAATAAAGCAAATATCATCTGCAAATATTGTAAATTTTAACTCACTAGATGCCATAAAAATATCATTTAGATAAAGTATAAATAACTTGGGTCCCAGAACTGAACCTTGTGGGACCCCACATGTTACTTTTCTAAGTTGTGAATTTGTATTTCCAATTGATACGTACTGAGACCTATTTTAATAACTTTTTAACCAGTTTTGTGCCACACCTCTTATACCATACATTTCACATTTCCGGAGCAATATTGAGTGATCAATTGTATCAAATGCTTTCCTTAAATCAATAAAAACACCAACAGTATGTTGTTTCTGATCCACCGCTGTTGCTATAGTTTCTGCAAATTCCATTACTGCTAAAGATGTTGATCGTTTTTCCTAAATCCGTACTGGTGATCATTTAATATCCTATATTTCTATAGTCATCTAACCTCTTTACAAACAGTTTTCTCAAGAATTTTAGAAAACTGTGGTAACAGTGACACCGGTCTATAATTTGACACCATGTGCTTATCACCATTTTTATAAACTGGAATCACTTTAGCTATTTTCATATTTTCTGGAAAAGTGCCTGTTTGAAATGATTTGTTACATACATGAGTGAATGGTTGAAGGATCTGTTTATCACTTGTTTTATGAGTGACATATCAATGGAATTTCTATCAGTAGATTTTTTATTTTTAAACTTCCTGACCACTTCCAACACTTCACTTTCACAAACTCCACCAAGAAACATTGAATTATTGTTTTCAATAGCAAAATCAAGTTTTATCATCCTTTTCCCACTGGTAATATCTTTTGCCAAATTTGGACCGATATTAACAAAAAAGTCATTAAATATGTTCATGATGTCCTCTATTTTCCACCACAGTGTCACCAGTTTTAACAACATGTAGAAAAATCCTTTTTATTACTTTTTTAATCATATTTAACACTCTCCAAGTGCCTTTAATATCATTTTTGTGTATTTCAACAACTGATCATAATAGGCTTTTTTATGTGTTCTTATGATTGCTGTCAATCTATTTTTGTATCTTTTATATTTATTCTCTTTTTCTTTCGTTCTGTGCTTCAGAATTCTATAAAGCCTGTTTTTCTTCTTACAAGCCCTTTCCAATCCCTTAGTTAACCATGGTTTCTTATTCTTTTTAAAATCTTGTCTATATTCTTTCACAGGACAGTGTCTGTTGTACAATGTCAGGAATCTGTCTAAGAAAGCATATGATTCATTAACATCATCTACATAAACGTCATGCCAGTCATAATTTATAATTCCTCGTTTAAGGCCATAATTGCTTCTGGTGACTTTGTTCTAACCAGACAAGGTTTTTGCTTATAGTTGGTAAAGATAATTGTTGTTCATTTCCAGTTCTGCAAAAAACTGGTAAATGATCACTTATGTCAGTCAGAAATAGACCACTCCTTATTTCACCATCAATAATATTTGTAAAAATATTATCAATCAATGTTGCGCTTTCCAATGTGATTCTACTTGGTTTTGTAATTACAGGATGAAAACTCAAACTAACATAGTATTTACAAATTCTGCTGTTTTTGCATGTTCATTCCATTTCAGTAGATCAATGTTAAAGTCACCACAAACCAAATCACCTTATCACAATATTTTTCATATAAATCAGTAATCTCCTTATTGAATTTCTTATGCATGACCCTGGTGTCCTGTAAATACAACTAAGAAATATGTTTTTGTGTTTTTCCATCTTAATTTCAACCGTTACACATTCCATCAGATTGTCTATAGCAGTTGTCAAATCACCATTTATCTGACATTTCAAATCATTTAATACAAATAGGGCCACGCCCCCTCCTCTTTTATTGGCTCTGTTTTGCCAAAACATCTCATATCCTTCTAACTCATCATGTAACCCTTTCTCATCACTCAGCCAAGTCTCTGAAATTGCTATTACACTAAATTTATGCTGAAATTGTTGCAAATAATCTTTAATTTTATCAAAATTACTATAGAGACTCCTGCTATTAAAGTGAATCACTGAAAAACCCTTCAGTTTAGACTTCTACTTGTCTTCTGAATAATATTCACATGTTGTTTTAATGCTGTGGTAGAAGTGGGTCTCTGGGTCAGTGTCATTCTCTAAAACATAGGGTTTGTGATCTTGAAAGTCAAAAGACTTAAATTCAGTGTATTCACACATCTCATATTTCAGTCCCCAACACTAACTGACCTCATAGCTCCATCACAACAAATCAGATAGACATATCTCCACTGGTCCACCTCTGTACTTTGTTCTTCATCTTCATTGTATTGATCAAGCTCAGTTATGTCTCTAATAACAATAACTTTGGCCCGTTCAGGAGTACCATTCAGTCTTATCATTACCTTACAGTTTCTTACCCACGTGTCTTGGATTTTTTTTTCCTTTTTCAAGATTCTTGCTTGTCTTGCAATTGCAGCATTTCTCTTTGTTAAATTTTCGTTTATGTACACCCCTGTACCCTTAAGTTTTTTTGCATGCTTGAGCACTTCAATCATCTGTTTTCTACTCACCAAATGAATAATAATGTTTGGCCTCTTGCTCTGTTTTTGGGGTAAGGTGTGACAAACAGCTATATCTTTACGGTGTAAAGGAATGTCTTTGCTGTTTAAAAACTTAATAACTTGTTCCTCCAGACAGTGTAATTCAGTGTTTGATGCATCCTCACCGTCCTTGTCACCTGCTGTGATGCTTGCAGAAGTGCGATGGTTTGTCTTTAGTCCTGTTATCATTAGATCATCCATCCTTATGCTCTGCTCCAGATCTTCAACTCTTCTTTCCAGTTCGTCTATTTTGTCTTTTTCCCTGATCACCGCCTTCAGTTTCCGCATTTCCTCAATTAAATCCAGTAGGAACGTCTGTTGTTTTGCCACCTTGCTTAGCTCCTCAGACATAAAGTTCAAAGACTTCTTCACTTCGTCCATGTCTTCTGCAAGCCTTTTAGTTGCCATGTCTCCTGTGTTAGCTTGGCTCCTGGCCTAGCCTGGTAGCTGGCTACTAGTGGTGGTGGCTCCTGGCCCCACATGCACTGATAGGTTAATTGGTTAATCTCCAATGATTCAATGTGCAATATTTCTGTGGAACATTACACTTGACATCATAAACAGTGAGCAATAAAAATCATCATGTTTTAACAGAATGTGCTCAGTGACCTCACCTGGGTAATAAGTAAAGATGACTAAGACCCTAAATGAACAAGTACCTAATGTGTTAGCTCATTACAATCCCATTTGCAACACCCATTGTTACTGCAAAGAGCTCTTAAGGTCAGCGCAGGGTGCAGCCCTATACTATACCGAGAAGCTAGGCTAATAGTGGTAATAACTGTAAACAGAAGCAGCGCTGGCCCCAGTGGAACCCAGCGGTCTGTATGCAGAACTGATACTGGTGAAAGAGAAGGACTAAACGGCACACAGTTTAGCAGGTCCGTCCTTTAACACGTTAGAACTCGGCGTAACTTCTGCCTGAAAGACTGAGTGTATGCTTACGACACATGAAACCCATCTATACCATGAAACACAAACACACGACTGAGTCTGAGAAGCAAAGACGAGAAAACCATCAGTAACATGAGTCTGAACTAGAATAAAAGTCACAGCATCAGGTCGAAGGGTTAACGGACGAATGTGAGCGCTGGGGAGGGAACGGGCCCAATGGTGCGTTCAAGGCCCAGTGGTGCGTTCAAGGCTTGGCGGAAACGGTGTTGGGACTCCAGGGATGAGGAAGACAAAGAAGAGCACGTGCAGCTCAGACGACCCCACTCCTGTTTCCTGTTTCAACAGTGAGTTAAAGGCCGGCGTGTATTTGCAGACGGAGGACAAACACATACCAGCGTTAGTTTAACTTTAGCTTTACTGCCTTGACCTCTGCTGAAGCCCCGCCCCCTTCTCCTGCTTTAGCTTTACTGCCTTGACCTCTGCTGAAGCTCCGCCCCCTTCTCCTGCTTTAGCTTTACTACCTTGACCTCTGCTGAAGCTCCGCCCCCTTCTCCTGCTTTAGCTTTACTACCTTGACCTCTGCTGAAGCTCCGCCCCCTCTCCTTGGTTCAGCCTCAGAGGACCTTCTCCACAGCTGAAGCTGTGCCGTTGCTTGAGTTTCAGTTTCCTTCTGCTTTCTGACAGTGCTCAATAAGTCCAGGTTGCCAGGCAACAAATTCCATCTCAGTCAGTGTGCAGCGCTCAACAGAACTCCATCCACAAAGCAGCATGGGAGTCACATCACAGGAGGACCAGGACCAGAACAGGTTCTGGTCCACGACACCTGTGACTCAGAAGAGACCGATACAAGTCCAGATTCAACTTCAGAAAGTGAAGTAAACTGGGTCTTTGAACGCACCACGGGGGTTCACTGCAGCTCTGAGCCCCGTTCATAAACTGAAAAGACTGAATCTGATCCCAGATCTGAGAATGGATCAGAAAGTCACAGCTTTAAGCACAGACGCACAACAGACAGCTGATCAGGAAGAAGAGTTCAAGTGAAAAAGAGAGAGAGGAGAAAGTTATACAGAGGAGGAGGAGAAGGAGGAGGGGGAGGAGGAGGAGGAGGAGGAAGTGGCATCACTGTCTAAACCACAGGTGTCAAACATGCGTCCTGGGGCCCAAATCCAGCCCACCAAAGGTCCAGTCCAACCCACCAAAGGGTCCAGTCCAACCCACCAAAGGGTCCAGTCCGGCCCTGAGATGAATTTGTGAAATGTAAAAATTCCACTAAAACACGACCAGTCCTTTCAGTTCCGGTTCCACATTCAGACCAGTTTAATCTGCAGGGGGTCAGAACCAGTCAAATACTATCATGAACTGGAAAGAGGAAGGAAAAGCACCAACGCACATGAACGCATCACACCCATGGACCAGAAGAAAACCACAGGAGGAAGTACTCTGACCATGGACTGGAGTAAAAAACACACTGATACTAAAAACACACACTACTGGAGTAAAAAACACACTGATCAGGGGTTTCAATCCTTTTCAGAGTAGATGGTTATTTGTTCAGAGTAGGAGGCTCTTCCCAGATGGCAGGGGTCTGGGGGGTCCAGGGGCAAAGCCCTGGTGGGGGGTACACAGGGGGTGAAGCCTCCCTATGCCACATTCAAACAAAATGACTGTTTCCAGTCCTCATGTGACCTCATGTGACCTCATTTTGTGAGCAGTTGTACATGTGAGCCCAGCTGTGTGCCTGTATGTGAGTGCAGAGCTCAGAACAGCACAGACTAAAAACACACTGACCTGCTCCAAACTACGTCTGCTGATCTGCATTTCCATTATTCTTTGTATTCATATTATTATTCATATATATTTGTACATTTTATATTTGTCGAAGGTCAGATCACCTTTAAAATGACAGTCGTTTGATAAACACACACATGCTCCTGGATCTGGTCTAAATCTGATGGTCTCATTCATTCAGACCGGCAGATCCGATCACCACATGGGCCCTGGAAGATCCGACAGAAGTCTGTGGAACTGAAAATGGACAAATGTGCAGAGAACTGCACCTGCACACATACAGGTTTAATAAGGGATACGAGCTGGCTTTGGATCTGTGCCAGTCCATGTAAACATTTGTCATAAAGTTTCCTGAAGCTGCTTTGTTCTGTTTAAATGTGAATATTTCAGATTCTATTTCCAACCACCGTCATTCATTATGGATTTTGGGAAATTTATTTACATAGAAACTATTAGTTTCCATCTGACAAAGACCTGTTATAATTTATAAAATCCATATTTTGCTTTCGGTATTTGAAGCTGCAGACATATATGAAGCACATGGAAGGTGTGAAAACCCAGCCCAGCTGAGATCAGTGTGCAGACAGGTCAGTGTGGTGGATGACTGTGGGAATGTGGACCCATATGTGAGCTCCCAGCCCTGCACTCACACCAGCAGACCAGGAGAGTTCACTGAAATGAATTTATTTAGGCTTCAAGCCCAGGAATTCACTTTTCAGAGAAATGCAGATTAAAGTATTGGCTTTCATAGGTTGAACAGAAAACAGACTTCAGCTGAGGCTCCTGGTGCCTGAACACTAAACAGGACATTCAGGTCCACATGTCAACCTGCACATTATTACCTGTCCTTCAAAACTCCCACTGGTGGAGGTCTGAAACGCCAAACTTCAAATATTGGCCTCATGACTCAGAATGATAGAACCTTCTGTTAATCAGCCAAATAACCTGTAAACTGCTTCTATCATACAACAGAATAAACAGTTTAAGCAGTGACAGAACCTGTGGTCTGACAGCAGCTCCAGCTCCAAACCTGAACAGCACATTCTCCTGACAGACAGTCCAAACAGGTACAGTTCACTTCAACACTGTTGTCATCAAGCCCGGATTAACCATATGGGCAACTGGGCAATTGCCCAGGGGCCCGCGACCTCTGAAGGGCCCTGGGTAGCTCGGGCATAACGAAAATATCTGGTTATCTTTTGCTTATAAATGAAACTGTCCGCTGCCCGGAGCCATTGCACTGCACAGAAACCCTGCTCCTGCTGTCTGTGACCGTGAGCTCAGACCCTCTCCTCATTGGTCAGTCCAAAAAGCCAATCAGCGGTGACGCAAATCAACGTGCGTGCACTGAGCGGGATGTAGACGTCAAGAACTACGCGACATACGCGAATCAAAACATTGCAAACATGGAGAAGCAGCTAAGTGGGAAGTTTAGTATTGGTCAGATAAGTATTTCTTTGAGAGAAATTGACGGTTTTCCAGATGTTTATAGCAGTGGCGATTTCTCATAGACTGCAGTGGAAGCCCGGCTTCCCCTAAAATGATGAAAATTAAATGGTTAAATATGTTCGGTTGTGTTGACATTTTATTGACTACAAATGTGTTCGAACACGTTCATCTCAAAGATGAGTTCGTTCAAATCAGCTTTATCACAAATCAACGGACTCGATGTTGTTCCCTTCTCCTCCATTCCCGTGTCTGTGTTTTCTCCTCCATCTCTGCTCAGTGCATTTGTCCACAGACTGTGTCCGTCTGTGGGCTTCAATGGGACTGAATGGAACAGTTTTTTTCATTGCGTCAAAACTGGACGGTAATTGGATAAATGCCACGATGTTGTCCCGCCCCCGGACACCGGGTGTCTCTGCGGGTGAATGGAGCTGTGGGCGGAGCTCGAACGGGCTATGCCAGAATCCCACGTGCTGATTGGAGGATCGGTCGAAAGGCTGAATCCCGTTTGAGTGACAGCTGTTTTCAGATCTACTCCTTCACTGACACAGTTCAGTTTAATACCGTCACACATTCTGCTGGGAAATCAAGAGAGAAAGTACTACGAAATTACTCGTTCATTTTTTTGCACTGTAAATAAACACACTCATTGTACTTCCTTGTTTCAATTTAACATAATTTTCACGTTTTCTTGTTTCAGTTCCATAATTTAATCATTTTTTGTTCGAGTTTAATATCGTTTTGTAGATAGTTAAATCAATCAAACTGTCGGCTAGGTCGGAGTGAAAGGAGCATCTGTAGTTTAAAAAGGCTGAAGTCTGACACCCACAACACACTGAGCCAAGGCAATCTAAGCAGCCTAGGTCTGATGGATACTGAGAGGACACTGGTCCAGTCCCTGGAAAAGACGCCTACTTGGTACGATAAGGTTACTGAGCATTTTCTTAATTCTTCTTTTTTTTTTTTTTTTTTTTTTTTTAATTTAAGCCGACAGTGAGCTTCCCCTGTCTGAAAGACGAGCAGCCGCACTGGTTTATAGTATTTAGTATATGTAGTATTTAGTATTAAAATGTTTAACCCTTGCCTTGACATGCCTTGAATTGTGATGTGTTTTCTGTTTAAAACTTAAACTGGGACCAAAATGTTTATTTTAGCAGATTATACTGCATTATATTTATTTTTTCCTTGTGGTGGCTCCATGAAAATGTTGAGATATGTTTATTGTTGAGAAAAAGCAGATTTCAAGATGTTTACATTGCACTTACTTTAACTCTCTTGTTGAATTCTGAGGTGACAAGGGGATTTCTGTTTAAAATTCATATCTGAGTCTATCAGATTATGTTTGTGTTTTGTCTGTGGGCTTTTTCTGACGATTCAATACATTTGTGTTGGCAAAAAGTGTTCTTAAATAAATACTGGATACTTTGGAAATGGTTTATTTATTTTTGTGAAAATGGAGGACACTTCCCTCTCTTTCTAATGTAATGGATCAATTTTAGATTATACTGATGATGAGGATGTTTTTGTTTTCATATCATCATATGCAAGTGAGTGGCCTTGACAAGAGGCTGTAGTGGTGCACTTATAGTTCTACGAGCATTTACACATTTGTGCATCAAAATGCAATTGATGATAGTTAGATATTGAAGTATGGGGTATGTTTACATATATTCCTGGAATTTATTCTGTATTTTGCCAGATTATAGGGATCCTGGGGTTGTGATGATGGGGCCCTTGAATATTGTTGCCCAGGGTACAATGAAGTGTTAATCTGGCCCTGGTTGTCATTCATATCCCAACGTCCACAGAGCTGGAAAAGTCTGCCACACAATTTGTTCAGTTTATTTTAAACCTGAGCGATCAGTGGTGGATTTTTTGCCATCTTAAATCTGACAAGGGGAATACTGAGCAGCACGATGACTAGTTCAGTTCAGGTCTACAGGGTTCGGTGAACCCGGTGGGTTCAGGTCTACAGGGTTCGGTAAACCCGGTGCTGTCTGGGATGAAGTCAAATGGCAGAGAATACTCAGGGAGAGCGGAGGGAAGAGAGAGAGAGGAGGTGAAGGAGCCTTCCTCCTTCCTTGTTCGAATGGGCGGAGCTCAGTCCTCCTCCCCCTGGCCCTGGTGCCTGCTCCTCCCTCTGCTTCTCCAGTCCTCATCAATGGTTTCGTGCCCAAAAAACCAGTTCAGTGGCACCTGCACAGCTTCTAATGGGACTCAGTTATGTATGAACAGAAACTTCACCAGCTTCTCCTGGTTTTTCCACGTGCTCGTCGCTCCTCTTCCTCACTCATAGTCCCGCCCCTTCACTCTCTCTCCTATGTCCACTGAGCATCCTCATTGGCTTAGAAGTCAGTCAGTCTTGTCACACACAGGATGTTAGTCAGACTACAGCAGGGGGGTCAGACTGCGGTCCTGGAGGGCCGGTATCCTGCATGTTTTAGATGTTTCCCTCTTCCATCACACCTGGAAGCCATTCCATCGTTATCAGACTTCTGCAGAACTGGATGATGAGCTGGTCATTAATTGAACCAGGTGTTCTGGAAGAGGGAAACATCTGAAACATGCAGGACAGCGGCCCTCCAGGACCGGAGTTTCACACCTGTGGACTACAGTAGAGTAAATGAGCATCAGTGTTACACTGATGGTGCACCCATACCATAGATCCAGCAGGGCGCACTAGTAACAGTCATCTGGTGACACAAGGAAAGCCCTGCCATCCATACACACATTTATTTTTTTTCATGATCGGGCGGGGGTTTCTAATCTTGTACCGGGCGGCAGAAAAGACCTGACCTGGGCTCCAGAGCGGAAAGGAGCCGGCAACACATGTTCAAATAGCCGGCTGTGACTGAAACCCTGTATTTTGTTCATTTTTGTCCATATTTTGTTCATTTTTGTTCATAACAAACACTAACACACTTGAGGCAGGAAAAGGGGAACAGTCCGTGTTGGAGTTTTACTGGTGAACAGGATGTTTTTAGATTCATATTAATATGAATTTGACTCAAATATTCAACTGTATCTGAGGTCAGCTGACAATGACAAACAGCTTCCATGTGACGTTCAGGTGCATTTGAACCCATTCAGTACTTTACATTCTTTACCATAAATGTTTATGACTGCCCCTGAACTACACACTGCCACCATGAACACAGGTATGATGCGTTCAGGGTCCCATGACTATTTTAACGACTGATTATTCAGTTTGAGAAATTCCAGAGCAGAAAAATTCAGAGAACAATTCACATATGTTCTGTTCTGTTTTTTAATATAAAAATCTTCAGACTTCTAATCAGTCTTCTAATTTCCAGACATTTCATGAACTAAACTACGGTTTAGTGAAGGTGAATAAATAAATGTGACCTTGGGATCAGGGACATTTCCATTTGTGTAAAAAGTTCAGAACTCCACATTTACACCCAGGGTTTTCAAGGACAAACTCAAGCCCTTTAAGGGTCACATGACATTTTTCCTGCACAGCGTCTTCATATCACTGAGGTCAAATCCATACCTACAGGAACACAAAAACTCATTTTTCAGAATATTTTCAATTTTTATCACAGTGATGTCCACTGTTTTATGTATAAACATCTAACATTAGGTTTCATTAGAGCTAAAAGTTTAGAAATTAAAGGAGAACGCAAAGTTTAATCCAAAAAAGGGGAAGTTACTTTGTGTTCTTCAGACTCAGATCCAACTGGACCTGGAGTCCACCTGGAAACACCTGGAAACACCTGGAAAACACCTGGAAACAAAGTTCTAATAGTTTCGGATTTTTCATTATAGTTTATTTTATTTAGTTTGGACCTATTTTCTCTAATTCAGTTCGTTTTAATTTGTTTTTCGAGCGGGTTTGATAGTTTTATTAGTTTTAATTTTTTTCTAAATGCTGAGTTCGCCCCTATGTAGCTGGGATAGGCTCCAAGTGACCCCCGTGACCCTAGTGAGGATAAAGCGGGTTCAGAAAATGAATGAATGAATGCTGAGTTTTAGTTTAGTTTAGTTTAGTTGTAGTTTAGTTGTAGTTCAGTTGTCTCTTTTCTCTTCTTCTCTGTCGTCGTATTCAAATCAATCCCAGACAGGACTCTGCTGCTTTAGTCTCCATGTTTCCAGGTAGAGTGGGGACCAGAAGACGACTGGAAACCACAAGTGAACACAAGTGACGGACCCTTAAATCATATGGGGCCAGCAGCTAAAATTGCTAGAGCGAAATAAATCGATTTTGTATCAATCTGACATTGACAAAAGGTGAAAACGAAGGGAATTTTATCCATAATTTTTATCTGTTTTAGTTAGTTTTGTAAACACAATACAGTTTCAGTTAGTTATCGTTTTTTTTTCTTTTAATTATAGTTTTTATTTATTCAGTTAACGAAAATGTTCTTACAATTCTAGTTTTCGTCATTTCGTTAGTTTTCGTTAACGATAATAACCTTGCCTGGAAACACCTGGAACTGCCTTAATGACATAAAAGTTTATTTTTATAAATGTTTCACCTCTGTCAATAACATTGGTTTCCAAATGAATTCAAATGGGGTCGCCTGAAATTTCTAGTAATTGATAGAAAATTAAAACTTACTAATAAAAATTTACATTATATAGCATAAATGTTGTCTAAAATTACATTTATTTGCAAAATATTATAGCAAACTATTACATGATCAAAAACAAATTAATTTTAGCCAAAAATGTCTCCGTTTGAATGTCTGGGGTCCCCACAAATGTGTGATGTTAAAATGGAGTCAGGAGCCAAAACAGGCTGGAAACCACTGAGTTAATGTGAAAAAGAAATGAATAAATAAACCACAGTTTAAAGCACATTCAAGCACTGAAACTCAAATTCAAGCACTTTCCAAACCTGAAAAACACAACATAGAAATCCCAGGTTTTCCAGCACCTGTTCCGACCCTGAACGCACCACAAATAAACCTCCTGGACTCCTGAACCGGATCAGGCCAGTCCGGTCTGGATCCACCTGTTCGTCTAATGAAGCCCAGTTTTCCGACTCTCCAGCCGGTCCCTGAACTGCCCCTGGCCTTTGACCTTTGCCCCCCCCTCACCTTGTGCCCTGGCCCTGGACTCGAACCCCTGCAGCTCCCCCAGCAGACAGCTCCTCTCCGCGGGCTGCAGGCGGTAGATGAACTCCTTGGCTCTCTTCGGGGAGTTCAGCGGCTCCCGGGGCTCCTTCCGCCCGTGGGTCCCCATGCGGCGGACGGCCGCCGTCAGCCCGGTCCCCGCCGGTGCCGCCGGTCCGGAGCCCGGCCTCAGCGCCGCCGGTCGGACCGCTCTGCCCAGGATCCGCGTCCACATTCCGCCGAAGACTCGAACACCGAGTCCCGGCTGAGGATCTGCCCGCCTCTGGTCGCCCCTCCGCCGGCCACCGGTGCCTCCTCACAGCCGAGGACACGGTTCGAAGACGGGTTCAGAACAGCGGACCGGGTCCGAGCATGACGGGTCCACGGAGGTCCTGGTTTAAGGAGGTCCTGGTTCAAGAAGGTCCGGGTCCACGGAGTTTGGAGACACGCGTGAAGTTAGGACGGAAGAGCCTGTCAAAATAAAAGCACCGACCCTTCAAAATAAAAGCACCCGGAAAGACTGGTCTGAGGAGAGGAAGAGAAAGACCTGGACCTGGACCAGGACCCACAGACCCAGACCCACAGAGCCGAACCAGGACCCCCGGACCAGGACCCAGAGACCAGGACCAGACCCTGTTTAACCCTTTCATGCATGAATTATGAAAACCTTAATGAATATTTTATTCCTCTTTAGCAAGCCCGGATTAACCATATGGGCAACTGGGCAATTGCCCAGGGGCCCGCGACCTCTGAAGGGCCCTGGGTAGCTCGGGCATAACGAAAATATCTGGTTATCTTTTGCTTATAAATGAAACTGTCCGCTGCCCGGAGCCATTGCACTGCACACAAACCCTGCTCCTGCTGTCTGTGACCGTGAGCTCAGACCCTCTCCTCATTGGTCAGTCCAAAAAGCCAATCAGCGGTGACGCAAATCAACGTGCGTGCACTGAGCGGGATATGAGACGTCAAGAACTACGCGACATACGCGAATCAAACATTGCAAACATGGAGAGCTAAGTGGGAAGTTTAGTATTGGTCAGATAAGTATTTCTTTGAGAGAAATTGACGGTTTTCCAGATGTTTATATCAGTGGCGATTTCTCATAGACTGCAGTGGAAGCCCGGCTTCCCCTAAAATGATGAAAATTAAATGGTTAAATCTGTTCGGTTGTGTTGACATTTTATTGACTACAAATGTGTTCGAACACGTTCATCTCAAAGATGAGTTCGTTCAAATCAGCTTTATCACAAATCAACGGACTCGATGTTGTTCCCTTCTCCTCCATTCCCGTGTCTGTGTTTTCTCCTCCATCTCTGCTCAGTGCATTTGTCCACAGACTGTGTCCACAGACTGTGTCCGTCTGTGGGCTTCAATGGGACTGAATGGAACAGGTTTTTTCATTGCGTCAAAACTGGACGGTAATTGGATAAATGCCACGATGTTGTCCCGCCCCCGGACACCGGGTGTCTCTGCGGGTGAATGGAGCTGTGGGCGGAGCTCGAACGGGCTATGCCTAGTGATGGCCGTTTTGAAACGGGCTTGCAACACCCGTTCGAAGTCTCGAAGCGCATGCGCTTCGAAGCTGTGCTTCGAAACGCGAGTCAAAACACCGGTCACGTGACCCAAGTGTTTCATGAACTGCGTGATGTCACCCAAACTGTTCATGAACCACTGCTGTTTCAAAGGCGTTTCACTAGAGGGCTCTCGTCTCTTAACCTAAGTTTGATTGACAGTGTTTTCAACGAACCACACAGTCAAACGCTGTTTCAACCTACTTCCACAAAGTTTAAAAGAGATGCTGATGGTTTTCCAGTTGTGGGTTTGTGACAGAGATGTTTTTTGACAGTGAGATATTGAGATTTGAGAGACTTAGAGACTTTGATTTAATTGTTAGATAGTTAGTTTGTGCAGATAGTTGAGATCACAATTTAGATTTATATAATCACACTGACACATAGCAAAGCTTAGTTCCATAAAAAACACACAGCATCACACTATAGGCAATTTGCTAGGTAAGTTAGGTAAGACTAGATTAGATTTGTAGGATTTAGAATCTAGATGGATGTTCCAGTAAGCAAGAGACGTCATTCTGTAGCTTGGGAACATTTCCAGTTGGAAACCCCTAACAAAGTGAGATGTAGGATTTGTTCTAAGCAGCTGGCTTATTGCAATAATACATCCACTATGATCCGCCATTTGACAAGAGTTCATAAAATGGAGGATGAAGAAAATGCTGCTCCCCCCAGTTTTGCAGGTGCCACTTCTGTTGGCACATCTGGCCAAGGTATGTATAGTATATAATACACAATGCACACTATGATAATATTATAAAGTGAACACCCTCATTTAGTCCAAAGCACAACTCAGTTTAGTTCAAGTATTAGCCAATATGTCTTGAAATCTTTTAAACCTTAAGAAGCCATATATATATATATATATATATATTATATATATATTTATACACACATAAATATATATATACATATCATGTATGTATATATACACACACACGTATATATATATATTATACATAGCCTATAAGTGAATGCTATGCTTGCATAATGCGGTGAAAGGTTAATTTGTTGCTTCTTATAGCCAGACAAAATAGTTTGGATGAGTCTCGGTGAAGATGGTGTGAAGGATTTGCTGCCCTTTTCTGCTGTGGAGGATGAAGGCTTCAGGGCCTTTGTCCATGACCTGGACCCAAACTATGTCCTCCCAACAAGGAAGGCTGTGGCTGCAATGATCACTGAGCTGTATGACAGGACCCAGGAGAAAATCAAGGAAGACCTTAACAAGGCAGATGCTGTTTGTCTTACCACTGATATGAGGTCTTCCATTAACATGGATGGCTACCTTGGGGTGACGGGTCACTTTGTGACACCAGACTCAAAGCTGGCTACTGTTTTACTGGGAGTGAGCGGCTTTGAGCAGTCTCATACAGCTCAACACATAGCGGAGGCCCAAAGGCTCCTGATGGCAAACTGGGGGATCACAGGAAAGGTGCACTGCATGGTGACTGACAATGCAGCTAACATGAAGCTGAGTGTCCAGCTCCTCAACCTCCAGCATGTGTCTTGCTTTGTACACACCCTAAATCTTGTAGTTAAAAAAGCCTTGGACCAAACACCCCCATCAATGAGATAAGGGAAAAAAGCAGGAAAGTGGTGGGTTGTTTAGGTCCAGCTGCAAAGCTAAAGACAGACTCTCTGAAATGCAACAGCAGATGGGCCGACCAACCCTTAAATTAATACAGGAGGTGGACACAAGATGGAACAGCACCTTTGACATGTTTCAAAGACTATGATCAGAGAGAGCCTGTGGGGGCGGATCTCTCCAACTTAGAGAATGATGTCTCTCCTCCGTCCTGTGCAGAATATGAAATGATTCATGAGGCACTGTTTCTGTTGCAGTCTTTTAAAGCAGCAACAACTGGTACGTAATTCAAGTTTATTGTATTTATTTGTATTTACTAAGATGAAACTAATGTATCTTTTCTTATTCTAACACAGTTGTCAGAGGAGAAGAGAGTGTCAGCATCAAAAGTCATTCCTCTATATCGGATGCTGCAGCACAACCTTTGAAAAATTGAGGCACTCAAAGCAGCCAGCAACTCAGCAATTGGGTAAGAAACTCTAATAATAATTGTAACAATTGTAATGATACTCAATAGACTATTTTAATGTCAATATGTTTATTGATATGAACAGGCACATTCTTGAAGGATGGACTGCAGGCAAGGTGTGGTCAATATGAAACTGTTCGACCACTGGCACTGGCAACATTACTGGATCCACGATTCAAAAACCTGGGTTTTGGCAACCCAGCAAAAGCACAGGAAGCAGAAGAGCAGCTGATACTGGAGTGTGCCACTTTGATCCAGCCTGCTGAAACATCTGGTGGGACTTTAAAATCTTGTATATTTTGTCAGCTTTCACTGTTAACACTTTTATTTAACAATGATAATAATGATAATTATTATTGTTACTTTAGATCCCCAAATCGTACCTTCATCATCTTCCACAGCAGACAACAGTCTCTGGGACATGTTTGACCAAAAAGTGAAGAACAAAACCACCACACGCAGCATCACAGCAGACGCAACAACTGAAGTTGGAAAATATCTTCAAGAGCCCTTCATTCCCCGATCTGCAGATCCTCTTGCATATTGGAAGGAAAGGGCAGTGGTCTTTCCACATCTGCATAAACTTTCAAATAAATTCCTTTGCATTCCTGCGACAAGTGTACCATGTGAAAGAGTTTTTTCCAAAGCTGGAGAGGTGATAACGAAGAAAAGAAATTGGTTCCACCCCTCCACTGCAGAAAAAATAATCTTCTTAAAAAAACCTTGAAATCTAAGTAATGCATATTTCCATGTGTTCATTTTATTTTCATTTCATTTCATTTATTCATTTAGCACATATCAGTACATCAGTGGTGCAGGGATGGAACAAAGCCCAATGGGCTTGTACAGGAGTTCCACCCTTAACAGAAATTACAGTCAACTTAGATTAAAAAGGCTAACAAATAAACTTTGAAAAATCAGGAGACAAAGTACAAAATAAAGCATTACTAAACAGTAATATACAGTGTAAACAAAATTCATAATTCAAGATACGCAAGATATATGGATGAAGAAGAAGCAAATAAAGTAGTAACGCAGTGGAGAGGGCAGGAAGTGACTAGCTGTGCAGTAGATGTTTTTTTGAGCTGCTTTTTAAAGAGTGAGAGGGACGTTAAAGATGTAGGTAAACTGTTCCAGAGCATCGGACCTCTGTATGACAGGTTGAGCTGATTATGTGAAGTGCAGGTTAAAGGTGGATATAGATTTTTATTGTTACTGTGTCTAGTTCTGTGTGAGTGTATTTTAGTAACACAAATGAATTTGACACACATGTACCCACACACAAACTTTATTACAAACCATGTCAGATCAGGACGTGTTTTGTTGAGCCACTGTGAAGTACTAAAACATCACCACCAGAGGTCACTGTGGAGAAGTGTTTCGAACAGTGGTTCAGCCTCGAAGCATTTGTTTCAAGTGCTTCGTTGTTTCATGAGGCTTCGTTTTGCCCATCACTAGCTATGCCAGAATCCCACGTGCTGATTGGAGGATCGGTCGAAAGGCTGAATCCCGTTTGACTGACAGCTGTTTTCAGATCTACTCCTTCACTGACACAGTTCAGTTTAGTAACATCGCGCATTCTGCTGTGAAATCAAGAGAGAAAGTACTACGAAATTACTCGTTCATTTTTTTGCACTGTAAATAAAACACACTCATTGTACTTCCTTGTTTCAATTTAACATAATTTTCACGTTTTCTTGTTTCAGTTCCATAATTTAATCATTTTTTGTTCGAGTTTAATATCGTTTTGTAGATAGTTAAATCAATCAAACTGTCGGCTAGGTCGGAGTGAAAGGAGCATCTGTAGTTTAAAAAGGCTGAAGTCTGACACCCACAACACACTGAGCCAAGGCAATCTAAGCAGCCTAGGTCTGATGGATACTGAGAGGACACTGGTCCAGTCCCTGAAAAAGACGCCTACTTGGTACGATAAGGTTACTGAGCATTTTCTTAATTCTTCTTTTTTTTTTTTAATGTAAGCCGACAGTGAGCTTCCCCTGTCTAAAAGACGAGCAGCCGGCACTGGTTTATAGTATTTAGTATATGTAGTATTTAGTATTAAAATGTTTAACCCTTGCCTTGACATGCCTTGAATTGTGATGTGTTTTCTGTTTAAAACTTAAACTGGGACCAAAATGTTTATTTTAGCAGATTATACTGCATTATATTTATTTTTTCCTTGTGGTGGCTCCATGAAAATGTTGAGATATGTTTATTGTTGAGAGAAAGCAGATTCCAGATGTTTACATTGCACTTACTTTAACTCTCTTGTTGAATTCTGAGGTGACAAGGGGATTTCTGTTTAAAATTCATATCTGATTCTATCAGATTATGTTTGTGTTTTGTCTGTGGGCTTTTTCTGACGATTCAATACATTTGTTTGGCAAAAGTGTTCTTAGATAAATACTGGATACTTTGGAAATGGTTTATTTATTTTTTGTGAAAATGGAGGACACTTCCCTCTCTTTCTAATGTAATCAATTTTAGATTATACTGATGATGAGGATGTGTTTTGTTTTCATATCATCATATGCAAGTGAGTGGCCTTGACAAGAGGCTGTAGTGGTGCACTTATAGTTCTACGAGCATTTACACATTTGTGCATCAAAATGCAATTGATAATAGTTAGATATTGAAGTATGGGGTATGTTTACATATATTCCTGGAATTTATTCTGTATTTTGCCAGATTATAGGGATCCTGGGGTTGTGATGATGGGGCCCTTGAATATTGTTGCCCAGGGTACAATGAAGTGTTAATCTGGCCCTGCTCTTTAGGCATGGAAAAAAACAAACAAAAAAAAAAACGTGTTTGACATTTTTTTATGAACCTATTTTTCACAGTTTCAAAAATGTCCCCTCAGCTGGATCCCATGTGTTTAATTTTTGAAGCAAAGAAACATGTATTTACTGAGTGTGAAAACTATGAAATAAACACATTTTAATGCAGATAATCTGATGTTTTCTCACATTTGAACACACCTCATATTAGTTATGACTCACTTCATGGAGATAATGTGCAAAAAAAAGACCCTGTAAATTACAGTCTAATAACAATTAGCAGCTGATTTCCACTCAAACATGTGAGTGCAGATCAGGTTTATCTAGAACAGCAAAGTGACAGGAATGATATGAATGTCAGTGGATTATTATGGGATGGAGCAGAAGTGTCCACTGTGTTGGCTGATATGGAACTGAAACAACAACCCATGAATATACAAGAGAACAGCTGGAGAAGAACTGACCACTGGACTGACCAGTGTGCATGAAAGGGTTAAGTAACAACACTGTGACCCTTCAAAATAAAGCACAGGGAAAGACTGGTCTGAGAAGAGAGAGAAAGACCAGGACCAGGACCCACAGACCCGAACCAGGACCCACAGACCCGGACCAGGACCCACAGACCCGGACCAGGACCCACAGACCCGAACCAGGACCCACAGACCTGGACCAGGACATTACATGTGAAAACTCTCAGTTCATAAACTTTGCTGTGATTTTCCTTCAGTTGTTCGTCCTCTAATGGTAGAAAAACACACAGTGATGGAAATATGAGCCAGAACCCTGAGTTTATGGACCAGAACCTCCAACAGAACCCTGAGTTTATGGACCAGAACCTCCAACAGAACCCTGGGTTTATGGACCAGAACCTCCAACAGAGGAATCCTCAGATTCAACCTGTCAATCAAACTGACTCTATGGTTCTTATAGGTGGAAGGGGGACACCTGCTGGTCAACACTGGAACTGCTTCACCACAACTACACACATACTGGAGTATTTAGAGTAAATAGTGCAGTTCCTCTGGGCTCAGCTCAGGTCCAGTAGAAGTGCTTCACCTCTGTTGTGTCTGTGCTTCTTCCAGACCTCTTCTGTCTACATTTCCAGTCCAGTTTCAGTGCCTTTGGATGCTGAAGGAAACTGGACTTCCTGACACCTGGACTTTCTTGGACATTTCCTGGAGGACACACCTCCATTTTTCCCTCTTCTGATGCTCTGTCTCTCTTCTATGGTTCATTCCTTTTCCTCTTTTCCATTTTTACAGTACCACACTCCTTTCTTCAGTCCAGTCCTGTTCCAGTCCTGCTCCATGGGTCTGGTACCACAGTGTGTTCCACACTCCTGTTCTGCAGACACAGGGGGTGGAAGGAATTCACAAACGCTGGGACACCTGCAGGAATTGAACCACCAACTTCCCAGACTTGATCAACCTCCACTGCTGCAGAACTGCTTTCAGTTGTTCACCCATTTCTTGTTCGCCTTTTTGTAGAATTCTGAAATGGACATTATTTTCAGTTTTGTTTAACCTGACCTATGTTTATTTATTTATTTATTTTACCTCTGGCAGTTCACTCTGACCTTTGGACCATTTACAGCTGTTCACTGCAAGGTTCTAATAGTTTTGGATTTTTCATTCTAGTTTAGTTGTATTTAGTTTTGACTTTTTTTTCTCTAATTCAGTTCGTTTTAATTAGTTTTTCAAGCAGGTTTGATAGTTTTTATTAGTTTTGTTATTTTCTAAATGCTAAGTTTTAGTTTAGTTGTAGTTCAGTTGTAGTTTAGTTGTAGTTCAGTTGTAGTTTAGTTTTAGTTCAGTTGTAGTTTAGTTGTAGTTTAGTTGTAGTTCAGTTGTAGTTTAGTTTTAGTTCAGTTGTAGTTCAGTTGTAGTTTAGTTGTAGTTCAGTTGTAGCTTAGTTTTAGTTTAGTTGTAGTTCAGTTTTAGTTCAGTTGTAGTTTAGTTGTAGTTTAGTTTTAGTTCAGTTGTAGTTCAGTTGTAGTTTAGTTGTAGTTCAGTTGTAGCTTAGTTTTAGTTTAGTTGTAGTTCAGTTTTAGTTCAGTTGTAGTTTAGTTGTAGTTCAGTTGTAGTTCAGTGTAGTTTAGTTTTAGTTCAGTGTAGTTCAGTTGTAGTTCAGTTTTAGTTCAGTTGTAGTTCAGTTGTAGTTTAGTTTTAGTTCAGTTGTAGTTCAGTTGTAGTTTAGTTTTAGTTCAGTTGTAGTTCAGTTGTAGTTTAGTTTTAGTTTAGTTGTAGTTCAGTTTTAGTTCAGTTGTAGTTCAGTTGTAGTTTAGTTGTAGTTCAGTTGTAGTTTGTTTTAGTTCAGTTGTAGTTCAGTTGTAGTTTAGTTGTAGTTCAGTTGTAGTTTAGTTGTAGTTCAGTTGTAGTTCAGTTGTAGTTCAGTTGTAGTTCAGTTTTAGTTTAGTTTTAGTTCAGCTGTAGTTCAGTTGTAGTTTAGTTGTAGTTCAGTTGTAGTTTAGTTTTAGTTTAGTTTTAGTTCAGTTGTAGTTCAGTTGTAGTTTAGTTGTAGTTTAGTTTAGTTTTAGTTCAGTTGTAGTTCAGTTGTAGTTCAGTTGTAGTTCAGTTTTAGTTTAGTTTCCGTTCAGTTGTAGTTCAGTTGTAGTTCAGTTGTAGTTTAGTTTTAGTTGTAGTTCAGTTGTAGTTCAGTTGTAGTTTAGTTGTAGTTCAGTTGTAGTTCAGTTGTAGTTCAGTTGCAGTTCAGTTGTATTTCAGTTGTAGTTTAGTTGTAGTTCAGTTGTAGTTTAGTTGTAGTTCAGTTGTAGTTCAGTTGTAGTTTAGTTGTAGTTCAGTTGTAGTTCAGTTGTCGTTCAGTTGTAGTTCAGTTGTAGTTCAGTTGTAGTTCAGTTGTAGTTCAGTTGTAGTTCAGTTGTAGTTCAGTTGTAGTTCAGTTGTAGTTCAGTGGTCTCTTTTCTCTTCTTCTCTGTGCTCCTATTCAAATCAATCCCAGACAGGACTCTGCTGCTTTAGTCTCCATGTTTCCAGGTAGAGTGGGGACCAGAAGACGACTGGAAACCACAAGTGAACACAAGTGACGGAGCAAAAAGTGTCGTATGGAGACAGCACAGAAAACTGAGAGAGACAAAGAAATCCATTGAACATCAATCTGACATTGACAAAGACCAAAACCAAGGGAATCTGATCCAGAATTTTTATCCGTTTTAGTTAGTTTAGTAAACACACAATACAGTTTCAGTTAGTTATGGTTTTTTTTCTTTAATTATAGTTTTTATTTATTTCAGTTAACGAAAATATAATACATAATAGTTTTGGTCATTTCGTTAGTTTTCGTTAATGATAATAACCTTGGTTCATTGGACTGGAACTGCTGGAATTTCAATACAAAACTGGAAAAACTGGGTGTTTGAAAACTTTTGACCGGTAGTGTATATATATGTGTGTGTGCGTTTGCATATTTAGAGCTTTATATTTGTATACACTAATGACAGCTGTGGCTCAGCTGGCAGAGCGTTCATCCAATAACTGAACGGTCAGTGGTTTGAATCCTGGCTCCAACTGTCCACTGGTCCTTGGGTCAGAGACTCTGAAGCCTGAACTGTTCCAGCTGGACCTGGTAGTGTCCAGCATGAAGACGCTGTGTGAATGGAAGAGCTGTGGGAACCATGAAGGAGCAGAGAAGAACGACACAAGTCCAGTCTGCTCATGGTTCGTCTGTTCCCGTTAGACTGACCATTTCTGTCCTGATACTTTTTTATTTTATTGTAAACAGAGCAACTATAACATCCAATAATTTCCCCCTGGGATGAATAAAGTATTCTGATTCTGAAATAGAAAATACCTCAGTCCTCTGGTAAAAGTACATAACTATTAGTACTACATAGTAGTAGTAGTACTAGTAATAGTTATTGTAGTTAATGCAGAGTACAGAGTATTTGTGAAACAATGAACTAAAGTCAAAGACAATATCAAAGATGATTTTATTTACATAAATCTTTTTAGAACAAAAGGCAAAGTTAACAGCTTTTACCTTTTAAAAAGCTTTCAGAACAATCCAGCAAATTATCCTTCATCATCCTCATCCTCAGTTCCTGTGCAGTTCATTTCCTACAACAGAAGGTTAAGACGTTCAGGCTGTGGAAGTCTAAACTAAATAATACTCAGAGCTGTGCTTCAGACAAACGCACCACCGAGGTCAGGGGTCAGTGTCAGGGGTCAGAGGTCAGGGGTCAGTGTCAGGGGTCAGAGGTCAGGGGTCAGAGGTCAGGGGGTCAGAGGTCAGGGGTCAGGGTCAGTGTCAGGGTCAGAGGTCAGGGGTCAGTGTCAGGGGTCAGAGGTCAGGGGTCAGAGGTCAGGGGTCAGAGGTCAGATTCAGATCAGACGTTTGAAGAACTGTGCAGGTGAAGGCGGCGCCCCCTGCTGGTGGTTTAAGGCCTGTGAAGTCTGTGCGTGAACGTCGTCTGTGAACGTCGTCTGCAGTCGGACCCTGAGACTAAGAAACAGTCGGAGTCAGAGGAGGCGGACAAACAAAACCACGCCCACTACAGCTCAATTCAAACCAATCAGAGACACCTGAACCCTCCGGTATCCGCCCACACGAGCACAGAACCAACGTCCGAATATGAAACAGTTTGAATAATATTCGATCAACTTAAACCATAAAGAAAAAAAACCTGAATATTCAATAAGTGTCAGAGTTTTAACCCTTTAAATGACAGGATTGTAATGGAAACCAACCATGTTTTTGATGCAAAAGGTTTGGTTTTTTTTTCCAATATTCTTCATCTAAATTCTATTATTTATGTGTTTGTTTCCTTTGTCAGTGATTCACTCCAACACTGGTTCAGATGATTATTATTTTGTTCAAATGTTCAACGTGTCAGTGTGTACTTGTACTCACTTGGTCGAAGGGTGTTAGTGTAGGAACTTAACACTGTTTATTATGGGATGGATTTAGTGGATGAAGTGTTGAATTCAGACCAAAAACAAACTGTCAAATAATCTGACCTTTAATCCTTTCATGCATGAATTATGAAGAAAGGATGCAGATTTTTTTTCTGTTTTAGATTGATTTTATTTCTTAAAATTAGGCTAAAGTTGAAATGCATTTAGATTATTAATTTATTTATTTAAAATATGGTTTTATGTAGAAGATACTGAACCTCCTCAGACTCAGGAAAGAACACGTTGGGCCTTTATTTACCTCTGGTCACCACGGTAACCACTACAAAATCAATATACGGCAACATTTATTTTGGTTTTTTTAAAATAAATCTCTTAATTTAATAACTGCCAATATTGAAAACATTATGATGCAACCGTTTTTATCAGATGCACTTTTTCTTTTCTGTTTTTTGTGGAATGTCCTTTGTGTCGGACAGTTTTTTGTCTAACTCTGTGAACCTGTTGTCCCAGATCGTGGACAGTGAACCCATGTGTGGGTCTGAGGAGGTTCACTGGAGCAGATCCCAGATCAGTCCACATTCTACAGCTGACATCAGCCTTTAGTTCACTGTCTGTCTGAGGGTCTGTACAGACTGGACCCATGTGAGCCTGAAAGGGTTCAAGTGTACGGTGTTGGTCATACGCTCCCTGGACACTGGAGGGTTAAACTGACAGCGCACACACACACACACACACACCACACACACACACACACACACACACACACACACTGTGGAAAACACTGGAATGAACCTGGGGGTCCACAGACTCATGCCGTGGACCAAACACCAGTTTATGGGGAAACAGAAACGATGGTGCGAAGCCTTGTCGCTACGGAAACAAAGCCCAGTAGTAATGTCAGGATGGAGGTATTTATCAGTGATTACAGCAGGCAGTCACGTCCAATCACAGCGCTCTATTTCCGCCGACGCTGCAATCAAACAGGAAGTGAAACAACTTCTGAGGTCGGTCTGGAAATGATGGACCCAGGGTGTCCGACATACGGCCCGCGGACCGAAACCGGCCGCTAAACGAGTCCGAACGCCCTCAGGTTTCTTCGCGTTCTTCTCATTGTTTGGAGGCTGTTTGTCGTAAATGTGCGATCAGACTTTTTTCACCGGTCGGATCCAGTTTAATTTTTTGGGTTCTGTTGTTATTTCCTGTATGTGGTCCGCCATCACTGAGCCCCTTTACGTGACCATA
>NW_021941570.1:404601-405783 GCF_902148855.1 Sphaeramia orbicularis | reverse complement strand
AACAACTAAAGCACTGGGAGAGCACAGACCTCCACCAGCACAGATCTGCACCCACCCCCCCACCCAGATCACCACCAAAATTTCATCATTTCTTCCTTGTGCCAGTATCAACATTTACTGAAAATTTCATGAAAATCCATCCTTAACTTTTTGCGTTAACAAACAAACAAACAAACAAACAAACATGCACGTGAACACACACACAAACACACAAAGTAAAGTGATCCTGGCGGAGGTAACTATCCAAACCAAAAACACTAACACCTAAACCTGTGAATAACCTAAAAAACAAAGAAAAATAAGTGGATTTAAACAGTATTCTGCCTCCTCTTCTCATGAGTACATGTGTAAATTACAGATCACATCTACAAACACAAACATGTAGGAACCTGTTTTGAATACGGCTGTGGATCAGCAAGAATCTGGTGATCCAATACAAATCACAACACTAGGATCATGATACGATGTATCACAATATATCATGATACTGTTAAAAGAGGCCATTTTTGTTTTGTGTTTCTTTTTTATAAAATCATTATTTCCTTGAAGAACTGAATTCCCATCACAAATCTGCCCACATCCTAAACTACATTTGTATTTGATCCAACAGGATCTAATGTTCTATCAGCAAATGTTCCAACTGTGTTCAAACTGAAATTCTGTTTTACACACATTCCAGTTTCAGATCCTGTTCAAATGTTCAGATTCTATTAGTTCACAACTAACATCAGAACAGGATTGAGTTCAATCCAACAAAGGAACGAACATTATTGAATAAAAGAGTGTGAAATAATAAATAAAATATAAACAAAAAGAAAAACAAAAAAACAAAACAAAATGAACCTCCACAATATCTGCATTTGAATAAATACCTAAAATATCCATACAGTACTTTTTAATATCCATACAGTATTGTGAAATGAAATATCACAATATTTATTCAAATGCAGATATTGTGGAGGTTCACTTTATTTATTTATTTTTCTTTTTTGTTTATATTTTATTTATTATTTCACACTTTTATTCAATAATGTGGTTCCTTTGTTGGATTGAACTCCAATCCTGTTCTGATGTTCGTTGTGAACTAATAGAATCTGAACATTTGAACAGGATCTGAAACTGGAATGTGTGGAAAACAGAATTTCAGTTTGAACACAGTTGGAACATTTGCTGATAGAACAT
>NW_021941570.1:347101-399601 GCF_902148855.1 Sphaeramia orbicularis | reverse complement strand
AGACAGTTGGTCTGTGTTTGGCTCCACCCACAAACCAGACGTTCGGTCTGTGTTTGGCTCCTCCCCCATGTCCATACAGACATTCTAAGTCACCATCTCCATGATCCAGTTCCATCACCACCTATGTCAGCCACAGCGTCGCAGCGCAGAAAACCGACAGCCTTCAGACAGGTGTGGACAGGAGGACAAGGACAATTAACCCACAATTAATAATTTAATTGAGCAAATTCTTATCGACAGTTAATGGTTTTTAATTTGGATGGTTGAATTCTGGGTTTAACCCACATATTAGTCAGTATTAGTCAGGATTGTTTTGTGTCAGTAGAAGTTCTTTGTTTCACTGTCAGTCATAACACATCTTGGTCACATCCTAAACTGACAGACTGATGATAACAGGACTAAGGTTTATCTTAGGTACACTTTCAAATACACACGCCCACAGACCATCGTAAACAGCAAGAGATAAGAGGTAAACACGGTCATTATGGGGTTTTACTTTGAGTGGAGGAATTTCATGTGTTTGACTTTAGGTCAGATGACACCAGTCCATTTTGTGTGATCCAGCCCACCTAGGGGGGTCAGCCCAGAGTCTGAAGATCAGTTTACAAGGAGTATAAAAGTGATGTGCATGGTAATGTTCAGGAGCCATTTTCCCCTGCTTGGGCTGTGGATCCTCAGCTGAGTTCTGTTTTGTTTGTGATCAGAAGTCAACAGTTAAATTTAAAGAATGAGACCTAAAAGAATCTGGACTTATTCTGGGAGCTTCCAACACAAGAACATGTTAACACTTTAGTTGATTAATTATTACATCCCTAGTGTGTGTGTGTGTGTGTGTGTGTGTGTGTGTGTGTGTGTGTGTGTATATCTGTTCAATCAAATCAAATTTTATTCTATAGCACCACATCATAATAAAAGTTCTCTTCTGACACTTTCCATATAGAGTTGGTCCAGAGCAGACTGAAGCCAGTTTACAGGACCCAGCCGAAATCCTCCAGGAGTAAACACTAGTGAGAGGAGACAGAGGAAGGACAAACTTGTGTCTGGTTAGTAAACACATGACTGTTCAGTTCTTTTCCATCACAAACATCACACAGTAAACTTTGGGAACCTTTAAATATTCCAGTTGCCATGGTTACTCCTTCATATCACTTCTGTTCCTCTGAACTTGAACACATAAAGTCATAAATAAATCTTATCTCACATCAGCTGACCTCCCTCTGCTTCCTTCCTCTTTCTTTGTAAATATTTGAATATTGTCGTACTCATCTGAAAATACGACTGATAATGGGTCAGTACAGAACACCAGCCGACATGGTTCTGTTTTAAACCAAACTGGACCACCGTCCGAAACAACACATGAAGGAACATAGAAATATTTATATTAGAAAAGACAAGTGACCTGTGTGTGTGTGTGTGTGGTGTGTGTGTGTGTGTGAGACAGTTGGTCTGAATGTAAAACATGGAAAAACAGTCTGAACTTAGTAACAGATTGCTTTTGAACAGACATTTCTGCCTTTAACTAACATAGAAGTAGATTAAGTTAGTGCAACTTAAAACTCTTGTAAACGTTCTTTAAAAGCTGAGTTCAAATCTGACAAAGAAACAGAGTGAAGGACAGAAAGAAAAGAGAGAAACATGATTTTACACAGACCTGAACTAAACTTTAAGGTCTGATAGAATTTTCGCTTGTTTGTGCAACAGTAGTTGAATTCTTCCAGGACTGAATAAAACACATTTAGCTCCTTTGTAATTTAAATTGTAGTTTATATTGTGGTGTGTTTACTGCATTGCATTGTGGATATTGTGCATATTGTTGTAAATGTGTTCTTTTCTGTGCAGGGGTTCAGCAGGGTTGTGGTGTTGGTGTTCATTGATAGTTAATGTGTGCATGTTAATGTTTATTGGCCTTTTTGTGTTTATTTGTGTATTTTTATAGAACTGCACCATGAGTCAGAACCACAGGACAAACCAGGACTGTAATGTTACTGACAACTGTAGTTAGAATGTTCAATGAAACTGCTCACTGTTTGTCAAATATAATTAACTGTTTTGTAATAGAATGGGAACAATAGTATTGTATACAAATTAGATATTAACATGCAGACAGATCTAGCAATTGACATGCACAGAGAAATAATAAGCAGTTTTAGAACTGGAATTTCTGTGTGGAATTTGTTCTGATGCACAGAAATAAGTTAGGCCAGGTTTTTCAACCTTGGGGTCTGGACCCCATGTGGGGCCGCCTGAAATTCAAATGGGGTCGCCTGAAATTTCTAGTAATTGATAAAAAAAATTAAAAAAAAAAAAAAAAAAGTACTAATAATAAGTATATGGTGAGGTGACAGAGACAGTCCCAATCCATAAAAGACCACAACAAAACTATGAGTGTGAAACTGCAGCACTGTGGTTCTGTTTATCTGTCACATGTTCATTGTGGTCAGTTTCAGATGCTGCAGCTCTTTCATTATTCATAGTTTCAGTTCTTGTTTTGTTTTTTTTTCAGTATTAATTGTCAGCCTTTTAAATACAAGCTGGACAGGAAAATCCAATTCTCCCTTTGTGCAGTAATCTACACCTGGATTTACTGCCTCTGTCCACAATAATAGACATTATATAAACTAAATGTCCTCTAAAATTAACGATTATTTGCAACATAGTATAGCAAACTATTACATGATCAAAAACAAATTAATTTTCGCAAAAAAAAAAAAAATCTCTGTTTGAATGTCTGGGGTCACCAGAATTTGTGATGTTAAAATGGGGTCAGGAGTAATAAAAGGTTGGAACCACTGAGTTAGGTTAACTCCAAAAATGAAGGTAACTACTTGTACGGACATTTGTGAGTAGAATAAAGTAAAACAATAAGTCAGTTTAACTAAATGGAGTAGTTTTTACTCAATTTAAATTAAGTTGGTTGGACTTCATTAAACTTGTAGAGTACAAATCAAATCATGTAGTTTGTACTTTAGTAATAGAGTTTACTGAACCACAGAAGTCTGGTGGAGTTTAAGCAATTATGGACAAGTGGAAAGACTGAAAAAGATGAATGCAAATTGTTACATCAATTTTTTACGTTGAGCAACTTATCATTTTTTAGAGTGCAGATAAGTGGACCATTAGCTTGGGGGGGGGTTACTGATCCAGACTCACTGTGGGCTCAGTGGGCGGAGCCAACCAAATGGACCCAGCTCCAGTGGACGGACATGTGTTTGTCTGTGGGTCCAGGACTAGAACTGTGGACTACAGGGACATGTCCAGGACACTGTAGACCCAGAGGAGTCTGATGGTTCTGGTGTTGGACCGACGTGGACGATCATGGACTAGTGGACCGACTCTATCCTGACAGACCAACTGGACTTCCATGGAGGGGACAGTGTTGGTTCCTGGACGTCCAAACAGTGTCAGTTAGTGCTGGTTCAGTCCGTTCCATCAGTCCAGTCCGTCTGTTGAATGTGTTCAACTGTAAGCGTCTACAGTTTGACTCAAAGGGCGTCTTCAATAGGGCTGTGTATCGGCAAGAATCTGACGATATGATTCAAGTCACAATTAGGGCTGCACGATTAATCGATTTTAAATCGAAATCGGATTTTTTAATTAGGACGATTTTTAAAAAAGGGAAATCGGAAAATCGATTCATCTCTCTCGTGCCTGTGGGGCTGCGCGCTTGCGGGCTCCCGTAGGCTCCTCCTCCTATCAGTGACAGCGGTCTGTCACAGAAGTCCATGTAATGACCGGACTTTAAATGTGTTCATGAGCCCACAGTACTTATAGTAATGTAAGCCGTGGCTTCACGCACGGATCCCACAACTGAAATAGAACTGCATGTGGATCATTCTTCTTTCCGTTGTCCCGGATCCGTACAGTACCGTCTTCTTCCGATCCGGGTCTCGGGGTCATCAGCCTCAGCAGAGGAGCCCACACAGCCCACTGCCCACACACATCCACCAGCTCCACACATAGAATCCCTCCAGTGTGTCCTGGGTCAGTCTGTTCCACGCACGGATCCCCCAGTTTAAATAGAACCACATGTGGATCACTTATATTTACCTGGTCCATGCACACACGGCTGATGCCTGTCACTGACTGACACTGGGATCACTTCTGTGGACCAGATACCCAGAAAAAAAAAAAAAATATATATATATCACAGTAGAGATTGAAATCCAGTAGGATTCGTAATCCTACTAGGACAGATAGGAATTAGATAGGAATTTTAGTTTGTCCTAGAACAAACTGAAATCCTATCTGTCCTAGGGTTAGGGTTAGGGTTAATCTTCGGATCCTAATTTCTTGTAGGATTTCAGTTTGTCCTAGGACAAACTAAAATTTCAATCTGTCCTAGTAGGATTCGTAATCCTAGTAGGATTACAAATCCTACTGGATTTCAATCTCTACTGTGACACATATATATATATATATATATATATATATATATATATAATTATATATATATATATATATAATTAATTTAGTCCTCTTACTTGCTAAATTTTTCATTCACAAATGTAAGTTCTGTAACACAAAACCAAATATTTATTTTTTGAAAGATGTTGAACTTTATTTAAAGCTGTTCGATAAATCTGGAACAAAAAGGCTGTAAAAAACATAAGTATTTGCTCTGATTTGGACATTGTATTACAGTGTATTCCCCCTGGCAAACTTCTGTTATTTTCTTGTTGTATACATTGTTTGTATACTCTACTTCATTCATATAGATTTAATTAAGAAAAAAACTTCTGTGGGTTCATCATGTGATACCATCACAGATTTGAGGTCAGAGCAGTGCCTTGCATTGTTGGCTGCTCACGAAAATGACATGCTGACTTCTGTTTTTTGTAGTTTTACCCAAAAATCGAAATCGAAAATCGAGTTTTTAGAGGAAAAAAAATCGGGATTTTTTTTTTTCCAAAATCGTGCAGCCCTAGTCACAATACTAGGATCACCATACGATATATCACGATATATCATGATACTGTTAAAAAGGCAATTTTTTTGTTTGTTTCTTTTTCTCTTTTTTTTAATGATTATTTCCTGGAAGAACTGAATTCCACCAGAAATCTGCACAATCCTAAACACATTTGTATTTGATCCCAACAGGATCTAATGTTCTATTACCAAATGTTCCAACTGTGTTCAAACTGAAATTCTGTTTTACAGACATTCCAGTTTCAGATCCTGTTCAAATGTTCAGATTCTATTAGTTCACAACTAACATCAGAACAGGATTTGAGTTCAATCCAAACAAAGGACCAACATCTGCCTCTCAGACAGAAAAAAGTGCTTTTAGGAGGATTCAAATAAACATTATTTACTAAACAGTATTAAATAATAATAAATAAGATATAAACTGTAAAGAAAACCAAAAAACTAAATTGAACCTCCACAATATCTGCATTTAAATAAATACCTAAAAATATCCATACAGTACTTTTTAATATTGATACAGTATTGTGAAATTAAATATCGTGATATATAACCGATCATTTCTGACCCCCCTATTGTAAGTCTGTGGGAGCCAGGGCTGTTTGAACCTGCCCCCAGTGGCTGTCAGTGGTATTACACCTTCCACATAGTTCCACATATACAGTCGTCCTCAAAATTCTTCATACCCCTGCCATTTTTTGTAACTTTTTGTTTTGTGATGAAATGAATGAGTTTTGTCAAGTTTGTTTGTGACTTATATGTGATACACAAGTGAGGAAATAAGAACAAATGATACTTGGAGAAATACTTTATTTCAGGAGTATTTTATTAGAGGATTTCTAAAAAACGCCATGTTCAAAATTATTCATACCCGAGGTTTATTAAGTCCAAAGTCTTTTCTTAATAGTCAGTAGAGTAGCCTTTGTTCTTGATAATGGTTCCTGTAAGTGTCCACAGGTTCTCTTCTGTCTCCTGTGGGGTTTTGGTCCACTCTTCCAGGACCAAAGCCTCCAGCTGGGTCCGGTTGGATGGTCTCCTACCCATCACTCTGGTCTTTAGCTCCCTCCACAGATCCTCTATATGATTTTAGGTCAGAGGCTTTGACTGGGTCATGTCCTTGAACCACTACTGCACTACCTTGATGGTATGCTTGGGGTCAGTGTCCTGCTGGGACGTCCAGTCAGGACCAGTCTAGAGTTTCTCAGCACTTCCACACTGTCATCCAGGACGTTGATATAATTATGTTAAATTCATGATGCCTTGTAACTTCATGAGGTTTCCAGTGCCACTAGCAGAGAAGCATCCTAGCATTATAGGTTATAACCATAGCATTATGTTGCCACCAAAATAACCGAGGTATGAAGGTATCACAGACAACCATCCAGCCAGTATTGCACAAAGGAGTTCTCCATGGATGCAGACACAGGAAGATGGCAGGACTCAGGATGAAACATCAGGAGGCTCATCTGGCATTTCCTAGAGCTCTTCTTAACCAAGATCCAGCTTTTGGTCATCAATCCAGTGATCTGATGAAACAAAGATGGAGTTGTTGGCCACATGGATGTTGACCTGCATCTGAAGGAAGCAAGGAGAAGAACGCAAACTGAACACAGCCCCAACCATCAAGCATGGTGGTGGCAACATAATGCTATGGGTTGCTTTTCTGCTAGTGGCACCGAGAACCTCATCAAGTACAAGGCATCATGAAAAAGGAGGATTATATCAACATCCTGGATGACAGTGTGAAAGTGCTGAGAAACTCTAGACTGGTCCTGACTGGACGTACCCAGCAGGACACTGACCCCAAGCATACCACCAAGGTAGTGCAGTAGTGGTTCAAGGACATGACCCAGTCAAGCTCTGACCTAAATCATATAGAGGATCTGTGGAGGGAGCTAAAGACCAGAGTGATGGGTAGGAGACCATCCAACCGGACCCAGCTGGAGGCTTTGGTCCTGGAAGAGTGGACCAAAACCCCACAGGAGACAGAAGAGAACCTGTGGACACTTACAGGAACCATTATCAAGAACAAAGGCTACTCTACTGACTATTAAGAAAAGACTTGGACTTAATAAACCTAGGGTATGAGATAATTTTGAACATGGCGTTTTTGTAGAAATCCTCTAATAAAATACTCCTGAAATAAAGTATTTCTCCAAGTATCATTGTTCTTATTTCCTCACTTGTGTATCACATATAAGTCACACACAAACTTGACAAAACTCATTCATTTCATCACAAAAACAAAAAGTTGCAAAAAATGGCAGGGGTATGAAGAATTTTGAGGACGAATGTATGTCCTTGACTCTTCGTTCAGGTTTTTTTCTCCCTGTGTTCTGCCTGCAGGCTGTGAGGGATCAGATTACACTGAGCACAATGATGGACAGATGCACAGGACCCTCCTGTTCTGGACTGGGGGTCACTGGATGTCATTTTTCCATTCAGACATAATGGAGGACAGGTTTTTTTCCTCAGTAGTTTAATGTCACACTCTCATGGTGCCTTACAGCACTGATGTGACGTGGGGCATTCAGGGATATGTGGGTCTTTTCTGTTGTGTGCTTTATGTGAGTAAAACATGCCTTCAATGACTTCAGTGTGATTTACACCTGAAGTACACAGGGTGTGGTGTGTGTGTGTGTGTGTGTAGATTTCAGGTCAAGTAATGAATATTCCTAAGTATATATAATGTATCATTCTGCAAAATATATAATGTATACATGCTGAGATATATATATATATATATATATATAATATAGATATATATAATAGGATATATATATATATGTATATATAATATATATATATATATATATATAATGATATATAGTATATATATATTATATATATATTATATATATATATATATATATATATAGGTATATATATATATATTATATATATATATAGATATATTATTATGTATATATATATATATATCTATATATATACGAGCATGTAAATATTCCACAGTCAGCTGTCAGCTGGATTATAAGAAAGTGGAGTGTTGGGAACGACAGTAACTCAGCCACGCAGTGGTAGGCCACGTAAACTGACGGAGCGGGTCAGCGGATGCTGAGTCGCAGAGTGAGAAGAGGTGACCAACTTTCTGCAGAGTCAGTGGTACAGACCTCCAAACTTCAGGTGTCCTTCAGATTAGCTCCAGAACAGTGCGCACAGAGCTTCATGGAATGGGTTTCCGTGGCCGAGCGGCCGCATCCAAGCCATACATCAGCAAGTGCAATGCACAGCGGTGGATGCAGTGGTGTAAAGCACGCCGCCACTGGACTGTAGAAGCAGGGGAGGAGCCTTCTCTGGACTGACCAAATCGACCTTCTCCATCTGCGATCTGATGGACAGAGTCTGGGTTTGGCGGTCTACAGGAGAAACGATACTTGTGGGAGCGCATTGTGCCGAGTGTAAAGTTTGGTGGAGGGGGGGTTATGGTGGTGGGGTTGTTTTTCAGGAGCTGGGCTGGGCCCCTTAGTTCCAGTGACAGGAACTGGGAATGCTTCAGCAGAACAAGACATTTGGGACAATTCCACGCTCCCATCTTTGTGGGAACAGTTTGGAAGCCGGCCCCTTCCTCTTCCAACATGACTGTGCACCAGTGCACAAAGCAAGGTCCATTTGGACATGGAGGACAGAGTCTGGTGTGGATGAACTGGACTGGCCTGCACACAGTCCTGACCTCAACCCCCATAGAACACCTTTGGATGAATTAGAGCGCAGACTGAGAGCCAGGCCTTCTGTCCAACATCAGTGTGGGACCTCACAAATGCGCTTCTGGAAGAATGGTCCAGAATTCCCATGAAACCACTCCTAAACCTTGTGGACAGCCTTCCCAGAAGAGTTGAAGCTGTTAGAGCTGCAAAGGGTGGAGCCACGTCAGACTGAACCCATAGACTAGGAATGGGATGGACCTGACATTCATATGAGAGTCAAAGCAGGAGAGGGAATACTGTTGGAAATATAGTGTATATACACTGCTAAGTGTATATATGATGCTGTGTTTCCACTATGTGGAACCAGCTCAGCTCAGTATTCCTGCAGACCGTTTCTATTCCAGGATACTACCCACTTTACAGTACCTGGTTGTCATAGCGATGTGGCGCGTTATGTCCGTGTCGTCTGTTCAGAGTTGCTGATAAACTCACTCGTTGCGTGTTGTCTCGTCTGAATTTTTACGTCGTCCACCACAGGACTGAATCTCCTGGACCAACTACGGTGTAGTTTTGGGCTGTTCTCATGTGGATTAATGTACCGCTGTATTTACTGTCCACTAACGCAAACGCGGGTCACAGAGAAAACTGTCTGACCAATCAGTGGTCTGCAGTGTTTTACACGTCACAGTTTAGTATCACTTGGAACCTCAGCAGAGGTGATACAAAAAACTAGTACCAGGTACCAGATTCCAGGTCCTTTTTTGTCAAAGCAAAAAGGCCGAGTCAAGTCGAGTCAATACGACGCAGTGGAAACGGGACAGAACCTGTGGAAACGGTGCTCAGTCTGTGCAGGGTGTGTCCCATACTTCCACTGCTCTGCTCTTCTTCTGTTTCTTTTCTCTTCTTCTGTTTCTTTTCTTTTCTGTTCTGTTTCTTTCCTCTTCTGTTTCTTTTCTCTTCTTCTGTTTCTTTCTCTTCTTCTGTTTCTTTTCTTCTTTCTTTCTGTTCTGTTTCTTTCCTCTTCTGTTTCTTCCTCTTCTTCTCTTCCTCTGCTCTTCTTCTGTTTCTTTGCTCTTCTTCTGTTTCTTTGCTCTTCTTCTGTTTCTTTGGTCTTCTTCTCTTCCTCTGCTCTTCTTCTGTTTCTTTGCTCTTCTTCTGTTTCTTTGGTCTTCTTCTGTTTCTTTGGTCTTCTTCTCTTCCTCTGCTCTTCTTCTGTTTCTTCGCTCTTCTTCTCTTCCTCTGCTCTTCTTCTGTTTCTTTGGTCTTCTTCTCTTCCTCTGGTCTTCTTCTGTTTCTTTGCTCTTCTTCTCTTCCTCTGCTCTTCTTCTGTTTCTTTGGTCTTCTTCTCTTCCTCTGCTCTTCTTCTGTTTCTTTGGTCTTCTTCTCTTCCTCTGCTCTTCTTCTCTTCCTCTGCTCTTCTTCTGTTTCTTCACTCTTCTTCTCTTCCTCTGCTCTTCTTCTGTTTCTTTGCTCTTCTTCTGTTTCTTTGGTCTTCTTCTGTTTCTTTGGTCTTCTTCTCTTCCTCTGCTCTTCTTCTGTTTCTTCGCTCTTCTTCTCTTCCTCTGCTCTTCTTCTGTTTCTTTGGTCTTCTTCTGTTTCTTTGGTCTTCTTCTCTTCCTCTGCTCTTCTTCTGTTTCTTTGGTCTTCTTCTCTTCCTCTGCTCTTCTTCTGTTTCTTTGGTCTTCTTCTGTTTCTTTGGTCTTCTTCTCTTCCTCTGCTCTTCTTCTGTTTCTTTGGTCTTCTTCTCTTCCTCTGCTCTTCTTCTGTTTCTTTGTGCTGCTGTGCTCACACGTTTTTTGTTGGATCTCCAGTTCTTCTTCTTCCTCTTCTGTGAAACAGGCCTCTTGTTGTGGTAACAGTCTGCAGGTTGTGAGCGCTGCGCAGACCTGTCCACATGACGACAGTTCATTTGTGTTACAGATGGATAAAGGTTCCACATGAGTCGCTTCTTTCTGAAGAATCGCAGCCTTTTATTGATGACAGTGGTCATTAGCAGCACAGAGAGCCAACCTGAATACATCCACAGTTTAATGAGATGGACAGGCCTTTAGATCTGCAGGAAGAACAGGTTAAAGCACAAGTGAAGAACTGAAAACAGGTACACTGGTGTGGAAGGACGGATGGGGGTGACTGATTTATTGTACAGTTCTCTTGTTCTTCCAGTATCTGAACTGTTGTGCGGCGTATGGGGTAACAATTAGAAAGTCAAACATTAATTCTATTTTCTTACTTCAAAAAAAAGGCAATTGGACTTGTCAATCAAGCACAACACAGAGCTCCAACAAATCCCCTTTTATCAATTAAATGCTGTAAAACTACATGATCTTGTCGACCTTAATACTCTTATTCTACTGTCTAAAGCCCATGACCACACGCCCCTACAGTCTACAGGAGATGTTTTGAGCCCAGGCAAAGGAAGTAGAATTTAAGCGGAACTGAAATCTACTAGAAAATGAAGTGTAGAACAAACAGAAAAGCCAGTGTATCTGTTCAGAGGGTTCATCTGGGAATAATCTGGAACAAAACTGAAAAATGTCTGCTTCAGTTTGTGCGTTTAAAGGATGAATAAATCCACTGTAATAACAAATATAGAACATTATAGAAGTACGCAGAAAAATCAGATATTATTGTAGTTAATTGGTTATCATGATAAGAAGAATACTGTCATATTTATTGATCGTTGTATTTGGAGTAAATATTTAAAGTGCATATAACATGTCAGGGTAGAGGACTGCGATCTGGTAGGATCGGCGATTCTACCAGTAGAAACTCCGCTCAGAGTCTCTACTGGTAGAATCGCCGATCCTACCAGATCGCAGTCTCTACCCTTACATAATATTACAGTTACCTCCGCCATGAGGTATTGTGATCGCTTTGCTTTGTTTGTTTGTGTGTTTGTTGCATGTTTGTTTGTTAGCAAAATAACTCAAAAAGTTAATGGACGGATTTTGATGAAATTTTCAGTAAATGTTAATACTGGCACAAGGAAGAAAATGATTAAGTTTGGTGGTGACCAGGGGGCAGATCTGTCTTGGTGGATGTCTGTGCTCATCCGAGAGCTTTTCTTGTTTATATTAAAACAGTTGATTATGTAATCTGATTGTGTGTGAGGTGATCAAAAAAGTGTATTTGAATGGTTTGTGTTATTGTAAGGTTTATTGTATGTTTGTTATCTACTACTACTACTGCTACACTACTACTACTACTATACTACTACTACTCACTACGACTACTGCTACCACTACTACTACTACTACTACTACTACTACTACCACTACTACTACTACCACTACCACTACTACTACTACTACTACTACTACTACTACTACTACTACCACTACTACTACTACCACTACCACTACTACTACTACTACTACTACTACTACTACTACTACTACCACTACCACTACTACTACTACCACTACCACTACTACTACTACTACTACTACTACTACTACTACTACCACTACTACTACTACCACTACTACTACTACTACTACTACTACTACTACCACTACTACTACTACTACTACTACTACTACTACTACTACTACTACTACTACTACCACTACTACTACTACCACTACTACTACTACTACTACTACGTACTACTACTACTATACTACTACTACTACCACACCACTACTACTACTACCACTACCACTACTACTACTACTACTACTACTACTACTGCTACCAACTCTAAACTACTACTACTACTACTACTACTACCACTACCACTACTACTACTACTACTACTACTACTACTACTACTGCTACCACTACTACTACTACTACTACTACTACTACTACCACTACCACTACTACTACTACTACTACTACTACTACTACTACTGCTACCACTACTACCTACTACTACTACTACTATACTACTACTACTGCTACCACTACTACTACTACTACTACTACTACTACTACTACTACTACTACTACTACTACTACTACTACTACTGCTACCACTACTACTACTACTACTACTACTACTACTACTACTGCTACCACTACTACTACTACTACTACTACTACTACTACTACTACTACTGCTACCACTACTACTACTACTACTACTACTACTACTACTACCACTACCACTACTACTACTACTACTACTACTACTGCTGCTACCACTACTACTACTACTACTACTACAACTACCACTACCACTACTACTACTACTACTACTACTACTACTACTACTACTACCACTACTACTACTACTACTACTACTACTACCACTACCACTACTACTACTACTACTACTACTACTACTACTACTACTACTACTACTACTACTACTACTACTACTACTACTACTACTACTACTACTGCTACCACTACTACTACTACTACTACTACCACTACCACTACTACTACTACTACTACTACTACTAACTACTTACTGGTAACCGACTACTAATACTACTACTACTACTACTACTATACTACTACTACTACTACTACTACTACCACTACTACTACTACTACTACTACCACTACTACTACTACTACTCACTACGACTACTACTATACCACTACCACTACCAGTACTACTACTACTACTACTACTACTACTACTACTACTACTACCGGTACCACTACTACTACTACTACTACTACTACTACTACTACTACTACTACTACCACTACTACTACTACCACTACCACTACTACTACTACTACTACTACTACTACTACTGGTACCACTACTACTACTACTACTACTACTACTACTACTACTACTACTACTACTACTACTACCACTACTACTACTACTACTACTACTACTACTACACACTACCACTACCAGTACTACTACTACTACTACTACTACTACTACCACTACCACTACTACTACTACTACTACTACTACCACTACTACTACTACTACTACTACCACTACTACTACTACTACTACTACTACTACTACTACCACTACCACTACTACTACTACTACCACTACTACTACCACTACTACTACTACTACTACTGCTACCACTACCACTACAGTACTACTACTACTACTTACTACCACTACCACTACTACTACTACTACTACTACTGCTACCACTACCACTACCAGTACTACTACTACTACTACTACTACTACTACCACTACCACTACTACTACTACTACTACTACTACTACTACTACTACTACTACTACCACTACTACTACTACTACTACTGCTACCACTACCACTACCAGTACTACTACTACTACTACTACTACTACTACTACCACTACCACTACTACTACTACTACTACTACTACTACTACTACTACTACTACCACTACCACTACCAGTACTACTACTACTACTACTACTACTACTACTACTACTACCACTACCACTACTACTACTATTACTACTACTGTCGTGTTGTGGTCAGTCTGTGCTCCTGTTAGTCCACTTCACACAGTAGGAGTTCAAACCATCCAAATTAAAATGGTACATGATCTGAGCAGTTCCACCTTCTGTTTTAAATGTTCAGATCCACAGACCTGTCCAGCTCAAACTACTGCATTTGAAGGTCAGGAACATGTTGGGTTTTTACAGGATGCATGGTGCTGTTTCCCTTCACACTGTTCATTCTGCAGGTTTGGACTTCAGAGTCTGTGGAAATGAAAAGTGTTTATGCTAAAAAGACTGACATGAAACTGACAGAAGTTTGAAAGTTTGATTGTATTAATTGAGTTTGATCTTCATCTGTAGTAGAGATGTAACCAGATGAACATTTCATATCACTGTTATTGTGACCAAAATTACATCGGTTATTATTATTATTATTATTATTATTATTATTTTTATTATTATTACTACCTCCACCAGGAGGTATTGTGATCACTCTGCTTTGTGTGTTTGTGTGTGTGCGTGCATGTTTGCGTGTTTGTTTGTTTGTTAGCAAGATAACTCAAAAAGTTAAGGACAGATTTTCATGAAATTTTCAGTAAATGTTGATACTGGCACAAGGAAGAAATGAGTAAATTTGGTGGTGATCGGGTGGGCAGATCTGTCTTAGTGAAGGTCTGCACTCTCCCAGTGCTTTTTTTGGTATTATTATTATTAGTAGTAGTAGTAGTAGTATTGTTATTGTTATCATTACCTCCTCCAGGAGATATTGTGATCACTTTGCTTTGTGTATTAGTTAGTTAGTTTGTTTGTTCTCATCTTTAGTGTAAAACTCTTCCACCCATCTTTCCCAGATCTTCCCCACAGATAGGCCTAGGCCCTGGGACCAGCCCAGTCCATTTTGGTCCCAGTAGGACAAAGTTCAAGGTCACAGCAAGGTCACGACATCTACAGTTTTCCATCTGTCATCATTGAGACATTTTCCAAAATTCATCCAAAATTCCAAACGACTCCGATTCTCCTCCAGTTGGATCCACCTGTAGCTTAGAACAATCTCTTGTATGTGGAACTAAATTGTCCACATCCACTGTGGAATGTGGACTCTGTGGACATTTACACTGAACACTGAAAATCCCATTTCCCACACATTTAAAATTAGAACTCAACTAATATTGATGTGAATTGAATCTAATTGGACAGACACATGACTGGGACCAGATTCAACTGTTTGTGTGTATGGAACAACCTGGAAACTGTTGGATTTAAACAGACAGAGTGGATCCACACATGCACAGAGTTCAGGGTGAAGGAGGAGCTGTGAGTTCTGAACACTGGTTTGAGCTGCACCTGGACATTCATCCTGAACTCCAGTCGTCCTCATTGTTGACTCGTGGATGAAGCCAAATGTTTTTGTTACATGAACCCTCGGCCGACGGTGCAACTCGAGCCTGTTGGCTCTGACGTGAACGGCTCTGTCGGAGGTCAGGTCCAGGGCCCTGGAGGTCCACCCCAGTCCACTGTCAACACATGGAGGATATTCCACAGCTTCCTTTGGGTCCAGTTCCAGAGTTATTTTAGGCACAGCAGGGACAGTAGTACCAGAGGAACCACTGACACAGGTCTGTCCACTGTTAGTACTGCAGGGACAGTAGTACCAGAGGAACCACTGACACAGGTCTGTCCACTGTTAGTACTGTCAGGACAGTAGTACCAGAGGAACCACTGACACAGGTCTGTCCACTGTTAGTACTGCAGGGACAGTAGTACCAGAGGAACCACTGACACAGGTCTGTCCACTGTTAGTACTGTCAGGACAGTAGTATCAGAGGAACCACTGACACAGGTCTGTCCACTGTTAGTACTGCAGGGACAGTAGTACCAGAGGAACCACTGACACAGGTCTGTCCACTGTTAGTACAGCAGGGACAGTAGTACCAGAGGAACCACTGACACAGGTCTGTCCACTGTTAGTACTGTCAGGACAGTAGTACCAGAGGAACCACTGACACAGGTCTGTCCACTGTTAGTACTGCAGGGACAGTAGTACCAGAGGAACCACTGACACAGGTCTGTCCACTGTTAGTACTGTCAGGACAGTAGTACCAGAGGAACCACTGACACAGGTCTGTCCACTGTTAGTACTGTCAGGACAGTAGTATCAGAGGAACCACTGACACAGGTCTGTCCACTGTTAGTACTGCAGGGACAGTAGTACCAGAGGAACCACTGACACAGGTCTGTCCACTGTTAGTACTGTCAGGACCGTAGTACCAGAGGAACCACTGACACAGGTCTGTCCACTGTTAGTACTGCAGGGACAGTAGTACCAGAGGAACCACTGACACAGGTCTGTCCACTGTTAGTACTGCAGGGACAGTAGTACCAGAGGAACCACTGACACAGGTCTGTCCACTGTTAGTACTGTCAGGACAGTAGTACCAGAGGAACCACTGACACAGGTCTGTCCACTGTTAGTACTGCAGGACAGTAGTACCAGAGGAACCACTGACACAGGTCTGTCCACTGTTAGTACTGTCAGGACAGTAGTACAGAGCAACCACTGACACAGGTCTGTCCACTGTTAGTACTGTCAGGACAGTAGTACCAGTGGAACCACTGACACAGGTCTGTCCACTGTTAGTACTGCAGGGACAGTAGTACCAGAGGAACCACTGACACAGGTCTGTCCACTGTTAGTACTGCAGGGACAGTAGTACCAGAGGAACCACTGACACAGGTCTGTCCACTGTTAGTACTGTCAGGACAGTAGTACCAGAGGAAACCACTGACACAGGTCTGTCCACTGTTAGTACTGCAGGGACAGTAGTACCAGAGGAACCACTGACACAGGTCTGTCCACTGTTAGTACTGTCAGGACAGTAGTACCAGAGGAACCACTGACACAGGTCTGTCCACTGTTAGTACTGTCAGGACAGTAGTACCAGAGGAACCACTGACACAGGTCTGTCCACTGTTAGTACTGTCAGGACAGTAGTACCAGAGGAACCACTGACACAGGTCTGTCCACTGTTAGTACTGTCAGGACAGTAGTACCAGAGGAACCACTGACACAGGTCTGTCCACTGTTAGTACTGTCAGGACAGTAGTACCAGAGGAACCACTGACACAGGTCTGTCCACTGTTAGTACTGTCAGGGACAGTAGTACCAGTGGAACCACTGACACAGGTCTGTCCACTGTTAGTACTGCAGGGACAGTAGTACCAGAGGAACCACTGACACAGGTCTGTCCACTGTTAGTACTGTCAGGACAGTAGTACCAGAGGAACCACTGACACAGGTCTGTCCACTGTTAGTACTGTCAGGACAGTAGTACCAGAGGAACCACTGACACAGGTCTGTCCACTGTTAGTACTGCAGGGACAGTAGTACCAGAGGAAGCACTGACACAGGTCTGTCCACTGTTAGTACTGTCAGGACAGTAGTACCAGAGGAACCACTGACACAGGTCTGTCCACTGTTAGTACTGTCAGGACAGTAGTACCAGAGGAACCACTGACACAGGTCTGTCCACTGTTAGTACTGTCAGGACAGTAGTACCAGAGGAACCACTGACACAGGTCTGTCCACTGTTAGTACTGCAGGGACAGTAGTACCAGAGGAACCACTGACACAGGTCTGTCCACTGTTAGTACTGCAGGGACAGTAGTACCAGAGCAACCACTGACACAGGTCTGTCCACTGTTAGTACTGCAGGGACAGTAGTACCAGAGGAACCACTGACACAGGTCTGTCCACTGTTAGTACTGTCAGGACAGTAGTACCAGAGGAACCACTGACACAGGTCTGTCCACTGTTAGTACTGTCAGGGACAGTAGTACCAGTGGAACCACTGACACAGGTCTGTCCACTGTTAGTACTGTCAGGACAGTAGTACCAGAGGAACCACTGACACAGGTCTGTCCACTGTTAGTACTGCAGGGACAGTAGTACCAGAGGAACCACTGACACAGGTCTGTCCACTGTTAGTACTGCAGGGACAGTAGTACAGAGGAACCACTGACACAGGTCTGTCCACTGTTAGTACTGCAGGGACAGTAGTACCAGAGGAACCACTGACACAGGTCTGTCCACTGTTAGTACTGCAGGGACAGTAGTACCAGAGGTTTCTGTGTCAGAAACATTCACATATTAACCCTTAGTGGTCTGAGTCTATTCTGTCTGTTTTTCAGTCCTTTTGCTTTTGCCTTTATATACTATAGAAACAAATGTTTACTATACCCATGTTTGGATCTGTTTTTTCAGCACAACTTCATCTATATCATCTGCCTATTATTTATGCACTTTAACCTACTATAAAAACATAAAAGGACAGAAAACACAAAAAATATATAAAATCCAATTTGATAAATGTATATAATTTATTGCATAAATAACACACAGATGCTTAACAAACCTTTTCACAGACTTTAAAATGAATATTGGTTCCAAATATTAGGTATAGAAAATTAAAACTGTAATAAATTCAAACTATACTCAAATATTTGACGTAAAAGCAGATCTGTACATACATCTAAAAGTGCGTTAATCAAACACAGTTATCATGAGAATTAGAATTTAAACGCTAATACTAACTGTCTGTGATTTTACTGCAGTTTGTTGTTATACCGGTAATGGTTCCATCCCTAATTGTGACTATTATTTTATTTTGTTTGTTTTTTTGTTGTCTTTTTTTTTTTTAATGCATCTTGGTTAAATTCTTTCAGTGTGTATATTAGTACTTTTTGAACATTTTGAGCACAATTTCAATAATACCGTGATAATAATGATAATCATGATAACTTTGGTCACAATAACCATGATATGACATTTTCATGTGGTTCCATCTGTACTTCAGACTCACACTGGTAGAGAACATTTATGTAAATTTGGCAGAAGAACACTTCCTGTACTGTACAGGAGACACGGCACAGAGGAGATGGATTGACAATGGTCTACAGTCCCTTAGCCAATCAGGACGCAGAACACAATGCACATTCATACACTGTAAAAAAAAAAAAAAAAAAAAAAAAAAAAAAAAAACATGCAAAATTGCACTAAAAAAAATCTGTGAAACAGTGAGGCTGCGAAAGGTGAACGGTGTTCAGTGAAGGACAAGTGTCCACAGATCCCATCAAAGGTAGAACAGCTCCTCTGTCCTTACGCACCGTTTGTCCTCCTCTGTTTCCATCAAATACGAAAACAACAAACACCTCTGGGTTACAAGTGACTATAAATGAACATAATGTACGGTCCACCATGCTGCTCTGTTTACATCTAACTCCCACAATTCCTTGTGCTCAGGCAGTTTGGTGTGACTTTACCTGGAACCATACAAAGTCATGAGTCGTGGTTTGAAGTTGTGACTTATGGGTTCAAAAAATGTCCTTGAACGCAGCATAAGTGTGTCACCTACTTTAACTGGGGAATCAGAGAGTGTGTGTGTGTGTGTGTGTGTGTGTGTGTGTGTGTGTGTGTGTGTGTGTAACATTCATATGGATAGAATGACACTGAACAGAGGATGAGGAAACCACACTTCACTGACTGTCACAAACACATTCCAAAGCACATTTTCAGAGGTTTAGAGTTTCAACAGCCAGAGGACAGACAGCTGAAACTGAAGCCTGACCCACTGGTGCTTCTGAACCCCCTTCACACAGACCTGACTGTAGACCTACAGCTGAAACTGAAGCCTGACCCACTGGTGCTTCTGAACCCCCTTCACACAGACCTGACAGTAGACCTACAGCTGAAACTGAAGCCTGACCCACTGGTGCTTCTGAACCCACTTACACAGACCTGACTGTAGACCTACAGCTGAAACTGAAGCCTGACCCTCTGGTGCTTCTGAACCCACTTACACAGACCTGACAGTAGACCTACAGCTGAAACTGAAGCCTGACCCACTGGTGCTTCTGAACCCACTTACACAGACCTGACTGTAGACCTACAGCTGAAACTGAAGCCTGACCCACTGGTGCTTCTGAACCCACTTCCACAGACCTGACTTTAGACCTACAGCTGAAACTGAAGCCTGACCCACTGGTGCTTCTGAACCCACTCCACACAGACCTGACTGTAGACCTACAGCTGAAACTGAAGCCTGACCCTCTGGTGCTTCTGAACCCACTTACACAGACCTGACTGTAGACCTACAGCTGAAACTGAAGCCTGACCCACTGGTGCTTCTGAACCCCCTTCACACAGACCTGACTGTAGACCTACAGCTGAAACTGAAGCCTGACCCTCTGGTGCTTCTGAACCCACTCCACACGGACCTGACTGTAGACCTACAGCTGAAACTGAAGCCTGACCCACTGGTGCTTCTGAACCCACTCCACACGGACCTGACTGTAGACCTACAGCTGAAACTGAAGCCTGACCCACTGGTGCTTCTGAACCCCCTTCACACGGACCTGACTGTAGACCTACAGCTGAAACTGAAGCCTGACCCACTGGTGCTTCTGAACCCACTCCACACGGACCTGACTGTAGACCTACAGCTGAAACTGAAGCCTGACCCACTGGTGCTTCTGAACCCACTTACACAGACCTGACTGTAGACCTACAGCTGAAACTGAAGCCTGACCCACTGGTGCTTCTGAACCCACTTACACAGACCTGACTGTAGACCTACAGCTGAAACTGAAGCCTGACCCTCTGGTGCTTCTGAACCCACTTACACAGACCTGACTGTAGACCTACAGCTGAAACTGAAGCCTGACCCACTGGTGCTTCTGAACCCACTTACACAGACCTGACAGTAGACCTACAGCTGAAACTGAAGCCTGACCCACTGGTGCTTCTGAACCCCTTCACACAGACCTGACTGTAGACCTACAGCTGAAACTGAAGCCTGACCCACTGGTGCTTCTGAACCCCCTTCACACAGACCTGACTGTAGACCTACAGCTGAAACTGAAGCCTGACCCACTGGTGCTTCTGAACCCACTTACACAGACCTGACTGTAGACCTACAGCTGAAACTGAAGCCTGACCCACTGGTGCTTCTGAACCCACTTACACATACCTGACTGTAGACCTACAGCTGAAACTGAAGCCTGACCCACTGGTGCTTCTGAACCCCCTTCACACAGACCTGACTGTAGACCTACAGCTGAAACTGAAGCCTGACCCACTGGTGCTTCTGAAGCCCCTTCACACAGACCTGACTGTAGACCTACAGCTGAAACTGAAGCCTGACCCACTGGTGCTTCTGAACCCCCTTCACACAGACCTGACAGTAGACCTACAGCTGAAACTGAAGCCTGACCCACTGGTGCTTCTGAACCCCCTTCACACAGACCTGACAGTAGACCTACAGCTGAAACTGAAGCCTGACCCTCTGGTGCTTCTGAACCCCCTTACACAGACCTGACTGTAGACCTACAGCTGAAACTGAAGCCTGACCCACTGGTGCTTCTGAACCCCCTTCACACAGACCTGACAGTAGACCTACAGCTGAAACTGAAGCCTGACCCACTGGTGCTTCTGAACCCCCTTACACAGACCTGACTGTAGACCTACAGCTGAAACTGAAGCCTGACCCACTGGTGCTTCTGAACCCCCTTCACACAGACCTGACAGTAGACCTACAGCTGAAACTGAAGCCTGACCCACTGGTGCTTCTGAACCCACTTACACAGACCTGACTGTAGACCTACAGCTGAAACTGAAGCCTGACCCACTGGTGCTTCTGAACCCACTTACACAGACCTGACAGTAGACCTACAGCTGAAACTGAAGCCTGACCCACTGGTGCTTCTGAACCCACTTACACAGACCTGACTGTAGACCTACAGCTGAAACTGAAGCCTGACCCACTGGTGCTTCTGAACCCCCTTCACACAGACCTGACTGTAGACCTACAGCTGAAACTGAAGCCTGACCCACTGGTGCTTCCGAACCCCCTTACACAGACCTGACTGTAGACCTACAGCTGAAACTGAAGCCTGACCCACTGGTGCTTCTGAACCCACTTACACAGACCTGACTGTAGACCTACAGCTGAAACTGAAGCCCGACCCACTGGTGCTTCTGAACCCCCTTCACACAGACCTGACAGTAGACCTACAACTGAAACTGAAGCCTGACCCACTGGTGCTTCTGAACCCACTTACACAGACCTGACAGTAGACCTACAGCTGAAACTGAAGCCTGACCCACTGGTGCTTCTGAACCCCCTTCACACAGACCTGACTGTAGACCTACAGCTGAAACTGAAGCCTGACCCACTGGTGCTTCTGAACCCACTCCACACAGACCTGACTGTAGACCTACAGCTGAAACTGAAGCCTGACCCACTGGTGCTTCTGAACCCCCTTCACACAGACCTGACTGTAGACCTACAGCTGAAACTGAAGCCTGACCCACTGGTGCTTCTGAACCCACTTACACAGACCTGACTGTAGACCTACAGCTGAAACTGAAGCCTGACCCACTGGTGCTTCTGAACCCCCTTCACACAGACCTGACTGTAGACCTACAGCTGAAACTGAAGCCTGACCCACTGGTGCTTCTGAACCCCCTTCACACAGACCTGACTGTAGACCTACAGCTGAAACTGAAGCCTGACCCACTGGTGCTTCTGAACCCACTTACACAGACCTGACTGTAGACCTACAGCTGAAACTGAAGCCTGACCCACTGGTGCTTCTGAACCCACTTACACATACCTGACTGTAGACCTACAGCTGAAACTGAAGCCTGACCCACTGGTGCTTCTGAACCCCCTTCACACAGACCTGACTGTAGACCTACAGCTGAAACTGAAGCCTGACCCACTGGTGCTTCCGAAGCCCCTTCACACAGACCTGACTGTAGACCTACAGCTGAAACTGAAGCCTGACCCACTGGTGCTTCCGAACCCCCTTCACACAGACCTGACTGTAGACCTACAGCTGAAACTGAAGCCTGACCCACTGGTGCTTCTGAACCCCCTTCACACAGACCTGACAGTAGACCTACAGCTGAAACTGAAGTCTGACCCACTGGTGCTTCTGAACCCCCTTCACACAGACCTGACAGTAGACCTACAGCTGAAACTGAAGTCTGACCCACTGGTGCTTCTGAACCCACTTCCACAGACCTGAGTGTAGACCTACAGCTGAAACTGAAGCCTGACCCACTGGTGCTTCTGAACCCCCTTCACACAGACGTGACAGTAGACCTACAGCTGAAACTGAAGCCTGACCCACTGGTGCTTCTGAACCCACTCCACACAGACCTGACTGTAGACCTACAGCTGAAACTGAAGCCTGACCCACTGGTGCTTCTGAACCCCCTTCACACAGACCTGACTGTAGACCTACAGCTGAAACTGAAGCCTGACCCACTGGTGCTTCTGAACCCACTTACACAGACCTGACTGTAGACCTACAGCTGAAACTGAAGACTGACCCACTGGTGCTTCTGAACCCCCTTCACACAGACCTGACAGTAGACCTACAGCTGAAACTGAAGCCTGACCCTCTGGTGCTTCTGAACCCACTTACACAGACCTGACTGTAGACCTACAGCTGAAACTGAAGCCTGACCCACTGGTGCTTCTGAACCCACTTACACAGACCTGACTGTAGACCTACAGCTGAAACTGAAGCCTGACCCACTGGTGCTTCTGAACCCACTTACACAGACCTGACTGTAGACCTACAGCTGAAACTGAAGCCTGACCCACTGGTGCTTCTGAACCCACTTACACAGACCTGACTGTAGACCTACAGCTGAAACTGAAGCCTGACCCACTGGTGCTTCTGAACCCACTTACACAGACCTGACTGTAGACCTACAGCTGAAACTGAAGCCTGACCCACTGGTGCTTCTGAACCCACTTACACAGACCTGACTGTAGACCTACAGCTGAAACTGAAGCCTGACCCTCTGGTGCTTCTGAACCCACTTACACAGACCTGACTGTAGACCTACAGCTGAAACTGAAGCCTGACCCACTGGTGCTTCTGAAGCCCCTTCACACAGACCTGACAGTAGACCTACAGCTGAAACTGAAGCCTGACCCTCTGGTGCTTCTGAAGCCACTTACACAGACCTGACTGTAGACCTACAGCTGAAACTGAAGCCTGACCCTCTGGTGCTTCTGAACCCACTTACACAGACCTGACAGTAGACCTACAGCTGAAACTGAAGCCTGACCCACTGGTGCTTCTGAAGCCCCTTCACACAGACCTGACTGTAGACCTACAGCTGAAACTGAAGCCTGACCCTCTGGTGCTTCTGAACCCACTTACACAGACCTGACTGTAGACCTACAGCTGAAACTGAAGCCTGACCCACTGGTGCTTCTGAAGCCCCTTCACACAGACCTGACTGTAGACCTACAGCTGAAACTGAAGCCTGACCCACTGGTGCTTCTGAAGCCCCTTCACACAGACCTGACAGTAGACCTACAGCTGAAACTGAAGCCTGACCCTCTGGTGCTTCTGAAGCCACTTACACAGACCTGACTGTAGACCTACAGCTGAAACTGAAGCCTGACCCTCTGGTGCTTCTGAACCCACTTACACAGACCTGACAGTAGACCTACAGCTGAAACTGAAGCCTGACCCACTGGTGCTTCTGAAGCCCCTTCACACAGACCTGACTGTAGACCTACAGCTGAAACTGAAGCCTGACCCTCTGGTGCTTCTGAACCCACTTACACAGACCTGACTGTAGACCTACAGCTGAAACTGAAGCCTGACCCACTGGTGCTTCTGAAGCCCCTTCACACAGACCTGACTGTAGACCTACAGCTGAAACTGAAGCCTGACCCTCTGGTGCTTCTGAACCCCCTTCACACAGACCTGACTGTAGACCTACAGCTGAAACTGAAGCCTGACCCTCTGGTGCTTCTGAACCCCCTTCACACAGACCTGACTGTAGACCTACAGCTGAAACTGAAGCCTGACTCTCTGGTGCTTCTGAACCCACTTACACAGACCTGACTCTGGGCTGTAGCTCCGTTCACTGCAGCTTCGTCCCGTTTCCTCTGTCAGACTCCATGTGTTCTGGTGCTTTTGGATCTTTTCTTGGACCGGGTACCAGACCAGTTTCCTGAACCGATTCAGTGTCGATTCATAAGGTTCTGAATCCATTAATCTTGATTCAATTCAGTTCGATTCAGTATTGATTCTATTCAGTATTAATTGACTGATTCAGATTCATTTGATCCCAAAGTACAGTTCTGAGCTGTAACCTGATACTGGACTACCACAGCCATGGAACACATCAGGACTGGTTTCCTATTCTGATTGCTTTGTTTGTTTGTTTGTTTGTTTGTTTGTTTGTTTGTTAGCAGGGTAACTCAAAAAGTTATGGATGGATTTTCATGAAATTTTCAGGAAATGTTGATTCTGGCACAAGGAAGAAATGATTCCATTTTGGTGGTGACGGGGGGGCGCGGGGGGGGGGGGGGGGGGTCTGTCTTGGTGGAGGTCTGTGCTGTCCGAGTGCTTTTCTTGTTTCTGACGGGTCTGAGCCCCGTCTGTTCCCACTCCCCAACAGTAGGGGGCGCTAATGCACTGTAATGACACTGAGCAGCAGACAGTTAACAGAAGAACAGAAGAACCAGCAGGTTCTGCTCATGTCAGGGTTCAACTCAGGTCTGGTCTGGTTTGTCCTCCACTGGACTCAGACCTCAGTGGGTGAATTCTACAGTCAGTGACTGAACGAACTGTGAATTAAACTGAGTTCAGTTTAGTTCAGGTTCAAATGGACCTGATTTAATGTCAAAGGTGTTCCATGTAGGGCTGTGCAATTAATCGAAATTCAATTACGATTTCGATTATTAGAGGCAACGATTATAAAAATTATGTATTTGAGAAAAAACGATTATTAATTTTGAGTCGTTTTAATTCACGCGCACACAAGCTCCCATGAGCTGCTCTGCCCCGCCCCCCTCTAAGCTACTGCTGCCTGCTAGCCGGCAGATCCACCCCAAGAGGACAGTTGGACCAGCGGTCTGGAAAAACGGCAGGAGAATCACAGCAGAAGTGCTTGGTAAACAAAAAAGGCAAGTCCAATTCAACTGTATGGAATCACTTTGGGTTTGATGAAGAAGACGAAGAGCAAAAACACATCACGTGCAAAAAGTGTTTCATAGTTGTGTCTGCACCGACCGCTAACACAACAAACCTTTGTAACCATCTGAAGTTTAACCACCGCCACCGTTATCATAATCTTATGAAAAACTAAAACACATAAAAACAACTTCGTCCGCAATGCAGTCTTCAGTTTCCGAATCTCTTTACGCTGTAACTCCAGTATTAACCTAACCCGTATAACCCTAACGTACGTATTCTAGATGGCTGATGTATACAGAAGGTCTGAACTGAAACCTCACAGCACGCCACTGAATTTACTGTTTCATACTACACTGAACATACTGGAATTTATAATTTGCACTTTACATGAGTTTTTTTTTTTTAAATTTTATTGCTACAGTTCTTTGGCAAGTCTATAGCAGTTTAATTCCAGTGCACTATTTATTTACAAAAGGAAACATACTTGAATTTACAGTACACTTATTTGCATTCAAAGATTTTTTTGTTTCGTACAAAAGTGAACATACTTTGTTTTAGTGGTTAAAAGCTTTATTCATGTTTAAAGAGTATATTTTACATTGTTTTGCAAGAAAAAAATAAACAACTTTAAGGTTAACAAATAATCGTTTTTAATAATCGTGATTTCAATTATTGCTAAAATAATCGTGATTTTTTTTTTTTCTATAATTGAGCAGCCCTAGTTCCATGTGTGTTCTCCTGCTGCTGCTCAGTTTGGTTCAGCATTAAACTGGTTTTCTGTGTTTTCATTCTGTCATATTCTGGATTATCTGAGGTTCTAAACACAACATCTGTTTATTACATACATTTCAGAAGTTGAACTGGTATTAGTTTGGGTCTGGTCTGGTCTATGAAGGGTGATAGTGGGTCCAGAACACGGACCAGTTCAGAACCACTGCTGTAGACCATGGTTCTGGGAGACTGAAGGACGTGGTTACAGATGGATCTGATCTAATATGAAGTGTGTTCTGTTGTATGTGACAAACGGTTTAAACAGTACTAGTGTGTGGACCTGTGGGGAACCACAGGGTCCAGATCCTGGACTCCATCATTTTCAGTACTGAGGGGGGCAGTATCCCGGTCCCCCAGCACCGATATTTGCGTGTTCACACATGTTGTTCTGCATTTGTCCAGCAGTCACCGCCAAAGGGTTCACAGGACACTGGACATAGCAGTGGGATTGTAAGGATATTGTTTTAAAAATGATTAATATCTGACAAAATACTGGTGTGATCAGCTGACTGTTTACACTAGTCTGTTCTCTGAGTAAAAATACATAAGTATGACAAACTGCAGCAGTCAGCTGGGTACGGATATTATGTAATACCTGTGACACACACACACACACACACACAAACAGAGTCCACATCCTGTTTATAAGATGAGTTTTTGTGTTTGCAGATTTTTTTTTTTAATGTCTCGAAGGAATAAAAACCATGAAATCAAAGTGTTTTTGCCAAGTAGGGATGGAACCATAGGAACAGTTCATATCAGGGTTATTGTGACTAAAATGATCACAGTTATTATCACAGTATTATTGAAATGTGCTGAAAATGTTCAAAAAGTACTGATACACACACTGAAAGAACTGAACCAAGTTGGATTAAAAAAAAACACTTTCACTTGTGCGGGGGCACAGACCGCCACACCACGCACCCCCATTGTATAAATAGAACGGAAACCAACGCACGCGGGTAACCGACCGAAACGCACGTGCACACCCCCCCCCCCCACACACACACCAGTTCAGTTCCACATCAGACAGTGCATGAGTGAGCAGACTACTGCATATGAAAGACACCAGGAAAAACAACCATTTTCACTGACAGCGCTGAAACAAACATTTTGTGAAAAAAATGGTGCCAGAGAATCGTGATCTCAGTTCTAAGCTAAAGAATCCTGATTAACAGTTTGGCCAGAATGGTGCAGCCCTGCTTCCCAGTTTAGAAAGTGTCCATTTTTGTGCAAAGCCAGTGTTTTCCTGCAGCTCACTTCATTCACCGGACAAAGAAAAGGAAGTGACCTGTGAAAATGAGGCTCAATGTAGTGGAAAGAAATGAAGGAATGAGCTGCAGTTTTTCCCACCACACTGCACCCAAGGCCTGAGGTTAAACAGCCGACACATGAGGCTGAGCACTTCCATCCAAACATTTACATTCACACCAAGGAACAGCGCTAGCACACTGTAAAAAAAAAACTGTAAAAAACACAGTAAGATTCCAGCAGCAGGGGCGCCAAAAAAATACTGTAAACAACAGAAAATAACCTTTAATAACTTTACATGAGATTTTGCAAATTATTTTTGACTTTTTAATGTTTAATAAAGAATATTTACATGTATTAAAACAATCAAAGTTCCACATTCAGCCTAATATGATCCAAAGTGGGCAGGACCAGTGAAATAATACAAATACTAGCATAAGAACTGATAAATAATGTCAACTCCAAAGTATTTTTCTCTGGTTTTGAGTGAAAAAGTCAAATTCCCTAATAAAAATGTTTACATCTACAAACTGTACTTGAACATAACATGAACAAATATGAACAACCTGAAAATTCTTGAGAAAAATCAGTGTAGTTTTAACAATATTAGGCCTTAGTTTATCATTTATACATGTGCATCACAACTTACAGATCACAGTGGATCTACAAACACACAAAACATTTAATAACAGGCAGAATATTGGTACAATTCCACAGACTTCTATTAAGACATTTCAGGTTATTCACATTTTTTGTAAAAGGCTACACTGTAAAAAAAAACAAAAAAAAAAACATTAAAAAAAAAAACTATTATTCTGGCAGCAGGGGCGCCGAAAAAACACTGTTAAATAACAGAAAATAACCATCTCATAAAAATACGTTAATTTTCCATAATTCAAATACAGTTTTTTGCTCTAACTTTACATGAGATTTTGCATATTTTTTTGACTTTTTAATGTTTAATAAAGAATATTTACATGTATTAAAACAATCCAATTCCCTGTAAATATATATAAATAATTTTCAGTCAGACTCAGTTGTCCAATCCACTGATAAAAACTGTATTTGGACAGTTTATCAGTGCTTATACATGTTCTACATTCACAAAAATACATTTATTCAACATTTTTGTTGTGAAACCTCCTGTAATTACACAAGATATTTGTCAATGAACAAACAAGTCTGGTTCAACTGACAGAACTAATACTTCTGTTACTGTTAACTGTCAGGAATTTTATCTGGTTTTATTTTATTTTTTTTTACAGTATTAAACTATAAATTAACAGTTTAATCTCATGAATAGAAAATAAATATTTGTGAAATTATGATACATTTGCAAACGTATTTTAACTGTATTTTTCTGTGAAAAAAGAAATAATCCTTTAAAAAAAAAATTAAATGTTCTGTTTCTTCACAGTTCCAGTTTTTTTTCCTGTTTTTTCCATTTGACATGTCAAATCACAGTCTGTTTTGTCAGTTCATTGATATTTTCCTGTATCTGAAAAATACAGGAAAAATCTGTCAAATCAACAGTGAAAATTCTGTTGAATTACAGATGTTTTTTACAGTGCACTAATGCAGGTGCAGTGCATGGTGGTGGTGGTTTTATTTTTAGCCGGTGTATTTGTATCCAGGTATTTGTAGTATTTTTTCCTTTGCGTACACTGGAGGCCTGTGGAAGGGGATCCCTTTACTGTGGAAAGACCTTCAGTTCTTTTCACCTCCTGTAAAAATAACTGTGGGAAACTAAAGGAGGCTGAGCTCCACAGGTACATGAAGGTTCTGCTGCTGTTCTGACGGACGCGTCTGTTTAAAACAGGCCTGTCAAACCCAGTTTAGTTCAGGTCCACATTCAGCCCAAATTGTTTTTCCGTGGGCCGGACCAGTAAAACAGAAGCATAATAACCTGTAAATAATGACAACTCCAAAACTTTTCCTCTTTGTTTCAGTGCAATCAAAATGAAATCATGAAAACATGTACATTTGCAAACTATCCAAACATAAATGATGTGAATAACCTGAAAAAAACAGAAATTTCTTGAGAAAAATAAGTGCAATTTGAACAATATTACACCTCAACGTACCATTTATACATGTGTATTATGGATTGGATCTGCAAAGACACAAAATATTGAACCCTTTCATGCGCAGTGGTCACTCCAGTGGACAGCTGTTCAAAGTTGTTCTGTTGTATATTCATGGATTTTGTTGTTTTAGTTGCATATCAGCCAACTCAGTGGACGCTTATGCATCAGCCCATTACTGTTCTAGATCAGCCTGATCTGTAGTTACATATTTGAGTCTAAATCAATTACTATTGGTTATTAGACTGTAATTAACAGGGTTTTTTTAAACAACATTTTTTTTTGGCATATCTGAAATAATAACTAGAGACCCAGGAAAGGAAACGTTTTGGCTTTTTTACATTTAATAATTGTCTTGATTGGAAACAGCATGATACAACCGTTTTTTCAGATAGATTTTTTTTTAAATTATGGAATGTCCTTTGCAGTGGACAGCATTTTTAATTTTTTTTTTATAAAGGTGTTAAACTCTTGACCCCTACAGAGGACAAAAATGCATCACTGGGTCTCAGGAGGGAATAGAAGGTTAAAATGTGAGAACAGATTCACAGCATTTAAAAAAAAAAAAAAAAGTACTTCATAGTTCTCACACAGTATATCAGTAAATGCATGGTGTCCAGCTGACTGGACATTTTTGTAACCCCATGAAAAATAGATTCATAAGAAAAAAAAAAAAAAAGAAAAAGAAAATTCAATCACATTGCTTTTTTTCATGCCTAAAGAGGAATAAAAACACTCAGGAAAAACAATCTTGATTAAGGCTCTCATAATTCATGCATGAAAGGGTTAATAACAGGAAGAATAATGTTAACATTTCAATTTCAAAATTTCAAGTTTTTTTGCATTTTATTGTTAAAGGACAGTTTGTAAATGTTACTATTTTCATCATTTACTGCAAGTTTTTACACTAAAACAAAGAGCAAAACTTGGAGTTGTCAGTACTTATGTATAGATGTAATATTATGTTTTTCACATTAAACTCAGAACATTTGGAGTCATTATTTCTAGGTTATTATGCTGTTGTTTTAGTTGAGATCACATTGTTCAGTCTGTGGAACCTGAACTAAAACGACTACGTCCTGGATTGTTCATATCTAAAGTGTAATTTTTGCACATTGCAGATTCATCCTGCAGGGCCGGACTGGACCCTTTGGTGGGCCGGTTTTGGCCCCCGGGCCGCATGTTTGACACTTGTGCTTTAAATGTTATGGGTGGGTTTTCAGAGCACACAGAACACTGCAGAACAGTTGGATGATGACGCTGAACGGTTCAAAGCGCAGACACTGTGTGTTCCACTGAAGTGTTTTTGAACTCATCTGGGCAGGATGACTCACCTGTTGTGACTCACCTTCAGCTGGGATGGAAACAGGCCCTGGCAGCTGGGTTCCTGCTTCGGTTTATTCCATGAAGTGAGAAGACATGATATATTTACTGACGCAAAGGATGGAAGGATAAGGAGAAGACGCATTAAAAAAAGAAAGAAAGAAAGCTGTGATATCAAAATGTATTTTTAGACGTTTAATTCTTTGTACATACTGTGAACACATTTCATGTTTTGTCAGGGAACGAACCAACAAACTAAATAAATAAAAATAAAGAAATAAAAAATATTAAATAAATAAATAAAACCAACTAACTAAATAAATATAAATAAATAAATAAAACTAACCAATTAAATAACTAAATAAATAAATAAAATTAAATAAAATAACTAACTAAATAAATAAATTAATAAAAATAACTAAATAAATGAATTTATAAAAATAAATAAAAATAACTAACTAACTAAATAAACAAAATAAAATAAAAATAAATAAAACCAACTAACTAAATAAACATAAATAAAAATAAACAAATAGAAATAATAAATAAAACCAATTAAATAAATAAATGAATTAAAAAAAACTAAATAAATAAATCAATAAGTAAATAAAAACAAACAAATAAATAAAATAGTTTAAATAAATAAATAAATAAAAATGTGATAATAAATAAATAAAAATAACTAACTAAATAAACAAATAAATAAAGCTCCTGTTCAAATGTTCAGATTCTATTAGTTCAGAACTAACACCAGAACAGGATTTGAGTTCAATCCAAACAAAGGAACCAACATTATTGAATAAAAGAGTGTGAAATAAGAAGAAATAAACTATAAACAAACTAAACTAAAATGAACCTCCACAGTATCTGCGTTTGAATAAATACCTAAAAACATCCATACAGTATTTTTAATATGGGTACAGTATTGTGAGATGAAACCTTGCGATCTATTGCAGAACAGATCTTTTCTCACAGCTCTAGTGTCAGGAGTAAAAAAACGTTGGAACCAGCGTTTTAAGCACTAGTTCATGTCAACAGTCTTCAAACAGATCAGTGTAAACTGCCTCTTGTTCAGAATGTGTTTTTATTAATAAACCTGCTCAACTGTCCCATAGCAGCGTTTGTGTGGAGGCTGTAACCATGACAACACAAACCTGACATCCATGTGCACACAGTACATCAGAAGTAGAGCTGTTATTAGTAAAAGACAAATATTTCAGCTGGAGCTGGAACAACAAGCAAATAATTCACTGCATGAAAAGAGGAAAATGAGCCTCAGAGGTGAAGCATTCTGGAATTCTACTGGCTCTGAAATGGAGAGGTCCAAAGCAGAAGGACTGAATTAGAAACAAAGTCACAATTCTACGTCCACAGATTTGACATAACGTATTTTCTCTCCAACGCTGTTTTGTCTCGATTTTCTGACGTGGAACAAATGTGTAACTTTTGTCCTTCTTGTCCTGAAACTACTTTTACACTTATTCTTTGTGTGTGAACGCTCGTCTAACTTCTGCTCTAAAATTGAAAAATATATCATATCTAAAAGTAATGAAAAAATAACTGTAACATCTGGAAATGTAATTACACATATTTTGAACATGACATTTGTAATTTAGAATTTGTTGTAAATTTGATCATTTTATTTGGAAAATTTCATATACACAAAAATAAATATACCAAAAACAAATTTTAACATCTTTCTGATGGAATTTGAAAAATATATTAAATCATTAGAATTTATCTTTAACAAAAAACACACTAGCACCCTGGCAGTTTATAAAGAATTCTGTAAATAAACTAAACTGAACTCTGATGCTTTTATTTATTCATTTTTGTTAGATATGTTTTTTTTTTAATACTATTATTTGTCTTTTCTGCTGTGTGTCTTTAAATCTATGCATTATTTTCTTTTATTTGTTCAAATGCTTTTTCTTTTCAACATCTTGATTTTTGTTCAAAATGTATATGTCTTGTATACCTAAATATTTTCAATAAAGTTAAAAAAAATGTGAAAAAACCCCAAACGAACTCAGTCCGGTCCAGTTTGAAGTCCCTCCTCCTGGAACAAACGTTCCAGATGTCTGTCCGTTAGCTGTGCGTAGTGTCATCGTACAGGTGGAACTCTACCTGCTTCTGTCATGAGGTTTAGTGACGGGAACGACAACCCAGAGGTTTCTACGACCAAATAAGGACGTAAACGCTGGACTGAAGCTTCCACAGACTCCGAGAACAGCAGGAGTTTAGAAAAGCTCTGAGACAGAAGAACCGAGCAGCTCCTGTTCACTTTGAACTGTTCAGGATCCAGGATCTGAACACATGAACCAACCAGAGCTGGAAGCAGACATCTGCTCTGCACTGTCACCATATTTCACTTCACTCTGTCCACATGAAAAAGTACTGCATGGATGTTTACAGGTGTTTACTCAAATGCAGATATGGTGGCGGGTCATTTTAGTTTTTTGGTTTTCTTTTTACGTCTGTTACCTGTTTTGCTGCCGTTGGTTTGTCTGTTTGGTTGTCTTTGTTTTTTTGGTGATGATGGGGGGGGGGGGTCTGCGATCTCCAAGTGCTTTTCTAGTTTGTTTCTATTTTATTTCTTCTTATTTCACACTCTTTTATTCAATAATATTCGTTCCTTTGTTGGATTGAACTCAAATCCTGTTCTGATGTTAGTTGTGAACTAATAGAATCTGAACATTTGAACAGGATCTGAAACTGGAATGTGTGGAAAACAGAAGTTCACTTTGAACACAGTTGGAACATTTGCTGATAGAACATTAGATCCTGTTGGATCAAATACAAATGTGTTTAGGATTTGGGCAGATTTAGGATGGAATTCAGTTCTTCAAGGAAATAATCATGAAAAAAAAAGAAACAAAAAATTACCTTTTTAACAGTATCATGATATATCATGACTGTGGACTGTCCGGTCCTGGGTTACCCACTCTGGGTGGACCGTCCGGTCCTGGGTTACCCACTCTGGGTGGACTGTCCGGTCCTGGGTTACCCACTCTGGGTGGACCGTCCGGTCCTGGGTTACCCACTCTGGGTGGACCGTCCGGTCCTGGGTTACCCACTCTGGGTGGACCGTCCGGTCCTGGGTTACCCACTCTGGGTGGACCGTCTGGTCCTGGGTTACCCACTCTGGGTGGACTGTCCGGTCCTGGGTTACCCACTCTGGGTGGACCGTCCGGTCCTGGGTTACCCACTCTGGGTGGACCGTCCGGTCCTGGGTTACCCACTCTGGGTGGACTGTCCGGTCCTGGGTTACCCACTCTGGGTGGACTGTCCGGTCCTGGGTTACCCACTCTGGGTGGACCGTCCGGTCCTGGGTTACCCACTCTGGGTGGACCGTCCGGTCCTGGGTTACCCACTCTGGGTGCACTGTCCGGTCCTGGGTTACCCACTCTGGGTGGTTCCACACATTGTCAGCTGGTTCCTCTGGTCTTCCAGGTGTCCATGGAGTGCAGTGGTCTTCTTAGTCCAGTCCGTGTGGGTCTTGTTGGTCCCGGTGTGGATCGTTTTGGTCCTGGTGCAGTCCAGTTCTTCATTCTGGACACTCTTGTTTGGATGTCTGTTGAGTGGTGACTCCTGGCTCTGGTTCTGGTTCTGGTTCTGGTTCTGGTTCTGGCTCTGGTTCTGGTTCTGGTTCTGGTTGTGGATGTTGGCTGTGCTCTGTGTGGAAGTCCATGTCCCGTTGGCGTTGGTGTTCTGTGTTGCTCTTTGTTCCACACTCTCTTCAGTTTTCCTCAGTCTTGTTCCACAAACGTTGCTCTGCTGCTGGTGAATAATGAAACACAGACTTCTGCCGGACGACAACATTTTACTTCTTTGCAAAGAAAGGTCCGTTCTGCACACGAGCGACAATTGTGAAGAAAAGACAAAGAGCTTCTCACCTTTTATTATAGTTTGAATCCCATTTGCAGGTGACACCTCCAGTCTCCTCAAAGACCTTTGGATTGAATGATGAACTCAAGGTTTGAACGATCCGTCACCTTCTGTTTCCTCACAAGAACATTTACACACACAGCAGGAGGGTTTGGGTGAGGAGAACATTTACACACACAGCAGGAGGGTTTGGGTGAGGAGAACATTTACACACACAGCAGGAGGGTTTGGGTGAGGAGAACATTTACACACACAGCAGGAGGGTTTGGGTGAGGAGAACATTTACACACACAGCAGGAGGGTTTGGGTGAGGAGAACATTTACACACACAGCAGGAGGGTTTGGGTGAGGAGAACATTTACACACACAGCAGGAGGGTTTGGGTGAGGAGAACATTTACACACACAGCAGGAGGGTTTGGGTGAGGAGAACATTTACACACACAGCAGGAGGGTTTGGGTGAGGAGATGGGAGTTAGCATGTAGTGGGGAGGGGTATTCAGGAAAGGGTACAGGACCAAAGAAGGGAATCTGATGAAGAAGTTCAAACTCCAGTCTCAGTCCTGGGGGGTCTGTTGTCCCTTGTTGCCCTTTCATTGACAGTAGACCTCAGCTGGGTGTGTGCAGAACATTTCCTTTCTTCTCCTTGTCTCTGCCTGTGTGCTGTACTTCTTCAGGTTCAGGTTGTCAGGACCGTGGGCCTCAGACTGGTGTATGTGCGGCCTTACCTGTGCACAGGTTGTTGTATTTCTTGGGCGGTCCTTCCTTCAGGTACAGGTTGTCAGGACCGTGGGCCTCAGACTGGTGTATGTGCGGCCTTACCTGTGCACAGGTTGTTGTATTTCTTGGGCGGTCCTTCCTTCAGGTTCACTCCTCTGACTTCTGTCTGTGCTGCTGTGAGTTTTTCCTGTAGCTTCTTTTCTATAGAGCAGTGTTCGTCACCGGGGGCGTTGGGACGACACTGGGGGACATTTGGGACGAGAAAGCTGAGGGGGGGGGGGGGTGCTCTGACAGAAACAGGGGGGTGGTTCCAATTGTCTATCATCAATAATCCAAAATGTACGCAACTATGGATGGAACTAATGTGATGAACCTTATTGTGACTGTACATAAGTATTATGTGGTCAAACACATGTGACAGTGAACGCCTCATGGAATCAGAACCAAAGGGGGTGGAGTCAAATATGGCATGTGCGACTGTTTTTGGCCCAGGCAGTGTGTATATATATGTGTGTGTATGTGTGTGTGTATGTGTACGTATATATGTATGTGTGTGTATGTGTACGTATATATGTGTATGTGTGTATGTGTACATACATGTGTGTATGTGTGTGTATGTGTACGTACATATGTGTATGTGTGTATGTGTACGTACATATGTGTATGTGTGTATGTGTACGTACATATGTGTATGTGTGTGTGTGTACGTACATATGTGTATGTGTGTATGTGTACGTACATATGTGTATGTGTGTGTATGTGTACGTACATATGTGTATGTGTGTGTATGTGTACGTATATATGTGTATGTGTGTGTACGTACATATGTGTGTGTGTGTGTACGTACATATGTGTATGTGTGTGTGTGTGTGTACGTATATATGTGTATGTGTGTATGTGTACGTACATATGTGTATGTGTGTGTATGTGTACGTATATATGTGTATGTGTGTGTGTACGTACATATGTGTGTGTGTGTGTGTGTACGTACATATGTGTATGTGTGTATGTGTACGTACATATGTGTATGTGTGTGTATGTGTACGTATATATGTGTATGTGTGTGTGTACATACATATGTGTGTGTGTGTGTACGTACATATGTGTATGTGTGTGTGTGTGTACGTACATATGTGTATGTGTGTATGTGTACGTACATATGTGTATGTGTGTGTATGTGTACGTATATATGTGTATGTGTGTGTGTACGTACATATGTGTGTGTGTGTACGTACATATGTGTATGTGTGTGTGTGTGTGTACGTACATATGTGTATGTGTGTGTGTACGTACATATGTGTATGTGTGTGTGTGTGTACGTACATATGTGTATGTGTGTGTGTGTACGTACATGTGCACAACTTAGACATAAACGTTGTTAATTCTGTTGTTTATACGTTGACTCTGAGCCAAGCCTTAGATTGGATCTGTGTGGGAACATGGTCGAACAAGGCAGTGGGGAATATGAGGAAATATGAGGGAATATGAGGGAATATGAGGGGAATATGAGGGAATATGAGGAAATATGAGGGAATATGAGGGAATATGAGGGGAATATGAGGGAATATGAGGGAATATGAGGGGAATATGAGGGGAATATGAGGGAATATGAGGGGAATATGAGGGAATATGAGGGAATATGAGGGGAATATGAGGGAATATGAGGGGAATATGAGGGGAATATGAGGGAATATGAGGGAATATGAGGGAATATGAGGGGAATATGAGGGGAATATGAGGGAATATGAGGGAATATGAGGGGAATATGATGGAATATGAGGGGAATATGAGGGAATATGAGAGGAATATGAGGAAATATGAGGGAATATGAGAGGAATATGAGGGAATATGAGAGGAATATGAGAGGAATATGACGAAATATGAGGGAATATGAGAGGAATATGAGGGAATATGAGAGGAATATGAGGGGAATATGAGGGGAATATGAGGGAATATGAGAGGAATATGAGGGAAATATGAGGGGAATATGAGGGAATATGAGAGGAATATGAGAGAATATGAGGGAATATGAGGGGAATATGAGGGGAATATGAGAGGAATATGAGAGGAATATGACGAAATATGAGGGAATATGAGAGGAATATGAGGGGAATATGAGAGGAATATGAGAGGAATATGAGGAAATATGAGGGAATATGAGAGGAATATGAGGGAATATGAGGGAATATGAGAGGAATATGATGAAATATGAGGGAATATGAGAGGAATATGAGGGAATATGAGAGGAATATGAGGGAATATGAGGGGAATATGAGGGAATATGAGAGGAATATGAGGGGAATATGAGGGAATATGAGGGAATATGAGAGGAATATGAGGGGAATATGAGGGAATATGAGGGAATATGAGGGGAATATGAGGGAATATGAGGGAATATGAGGGAATGTGAGGGAATATGAGGGGATATGAGGGAATATTAGGGAATATGAGGGGAATATCAGGGAATATCAGGGGAATATGAGAGGAATATCAGGGGAATATGAGGGAATATGAGGGGAATATGAGGGAATATGAGGGGAATATGAGGGAATGTGAGGGAATATGAGGGGATATGAGGGAATATGAGGGAATATGAGAGGAATATGATGAAATATGAGGGAATATGAGGGAATATGAGAGGAATATGAGGGAATATGAGAGGAATATGAGGAAATATGAGGGGAATATGAGGGAATATGAGGGAATATGAGAGGAATATGAGGGAATATGAGGGGAATATGAGGGAATATGAAGGGAATATGAGAGGAATATGAGGGAATATGAGGGAATATGAGGGGAATATGAGGGAATATGAGGGAATATGAGGGAATATGAGGGGAATATGAGGGGAATATGAGGGAATATGAGGGGAATATGAGGGAATATGAGGGAATATGAGGGGAATATGAGGGAATATGAGGGGAATATGAGGGGAATATGAGGGAATATGAGGGAATATGAGGGAATATGAGGGGAATATGAGGGGAATATGAGGGAATATGAGGGAATATGAGGGGAATATGATGGAATATGAGGGGAATATGAGGGAATATGAGAGGAATATGAGGAAATATGAGGGAATATGAGAGGAATATGAGGGAATATGAGAGGAATATGAGAGGAATATGACGAAATATGAGGGAATATGAGAGGAATATGAGGGAATATGAGAGGAATATGAGGGGAATATGAGGGGAATATGAGGGAATATGAGAGGAATATGAGGGAAATATGAGGGGAATATGAGGGAATATGAGGGGAATATGAGAGGAATATGAGAGAATATGAGGGAATATGAGGGGAATATGAGGGGAATATGAGAGGAATATGAGAGGAATATGACGAAATATGAGGGAATATGAGAGGAATATGAGGGGAATATGAGAGGAATATGAGAGGAATATGAGGAAATATGAGGGAATATGAGAGGAATATGAGGGAATATGAGGGAATATGAGAGGAATATGATGAAATATGAGGGAATATGAGAGGAATATGAGGGAATATGAGAGGAATATGAGGGAATATGAGGGGAATATGAGGGAATATGAGAGGAATATGAGGGGAATATGAGGGAATATGAGGGAATATGAGAGGAATATGAGGGGAATATGAGGGAATATGAGGGAATATGAGGGGAATATGAGGGAATATGAGGGAATATGAGGGAATGTGAGGGAATATGAGGGGATATGAGGGAATATTAGGGAATATGAGGGGAATATCAGGGAATATCAGGGGAATATGAGAGGAATATCAGGGGAATATGAGGGAATATGAGGGGAATATGAGGGAATATGAGGGGAATATGAGGGAATGTGAGGGAATATGAGGGGATATGAGGGAATATGAGGGAATATGAGAGGAATATGATGAAATATGAGGGAATATGAGGGAATATGAGAGGAATATGAGGGAATATGAGAGGAATATGAGGAAATATGAGGGGAATATGAGGGAATATGAGGGAATATGAGAGGAATATGAGGGAATATGAGGGGAATATGAGGGAATATGAAGGGAATATGAGAGGAATATGAGGGAATATGAGGGAATATGAGGGGAATATGAGGGAATATGAGGGGAATATGAGGGAATGTGAGGGAATATGAGGGGATATGAGGGAATATTAGGGAATATGAGGGGAATATCAGGGAATATCAGGGGAATATGAGAGGAATATCAGGGGAATATGAGGGAATATGAGGGGAATATGAGGGAATATGAGGGGAATATGAGGGAATGTGAGGGAATATGAGGGGATATGAGGGAATATGAGGGAATATGAGAGGAATATGATGAAATATGAGGGAATATGAGGGAATATGAGAGGAATATGAGGGAATATGAGGGAAATATGAGGGGAATATGAGGGAATATGAGGGAATATGAGAGGAATATGAGGGAATATTAGGGGAATATGAGGGAATATGAGGGGAATATGAGGGAATATGAAGGGAATATGAGAGGAATATGAGGAATATGAGGGGAATATGAGGGAATATGAGGGAATATGAGGGGAATATGAGGGGAATATGAGGGAATGTGAGGGAATATGAGGGGATATGAGGGAATATGAGGGGAATATCAGGGAATATCAGGGGAATATGAGAGGAATATCAGGGGAATATGAGAGGAATATGAGGGAATATGAGGAGCCAGTGCTGCTCACCACAGTGTAATAGACATTTTTTTTCCATGAATCTATACAACAGTAATACCAAATTCAACACGACCCATAGAGAAGCTGTAACTATGTGAGAACGGTGTCTATCACTGAGTCAGGACCACATTAGGACTGATAGGAAGAGACCGGAAAACATCCAAGGACCTTCTGGAGTTGGACTACAGCTACTTTTCAAAACACCACAGATCACTTCAGTCACATTTACATCACTGTTAGACTTTCTGTCACTGTTAGACTTTCTGTCACTGTTACACTTTCTGTCACTGTTAGACTTTCTGTCACTGTTAGACTTTCTGTCACTGTTAGACTTTCTGTCACTGTTACACTTTCTGTCACTGTTAGACTTTCTGTCACTGTTAGACTTTCTGTCACTGTTACACTTTCTGTCACTGTTAGACTTTCTGTCACTGTTACACTTTCTGTCACTGTTAGACTTTCTGTCACTGTTAGACTTTCTGTCACTGTTACACTTTCTGTCACTGTTAGACTTTCTGTCACTGTTAGACTTTCTGTCACTGTTAGACTTTCTGTCACTGTTAGACTTTCTGTCACTGTTAGACTTTCTGTCACTGTTAGACTTTCTGTCACTGTTAGACTTTCTGTCACTGTTAGACTTTCTGTCACTGTTACACTTTCTGTCACTGTTAGACTTTCTGTCACTGTTACACTTTCTGTCACTGTTAGACTTTCTGTCACTGTTACACTTTCTGTCCCTGCCCTGAAATGTGCACATCCATTCAGACGTCTGCATTCACAGTGTTGTTCAGGAATGTCTTTTAGAGGAAATTCTGTAGCAGGAGTATTGTAGACCAGTGGTCCCCAACCTGTTTTCTACTACAGACCGGTTTCATGCATGAACATTTTCCACAGACCAGGTAGAGGTGGGGGGTTCCAATACCAAAACCCTGAGTCAGTTCAGAGCATGTGATCTGAAACCCTTCCACTGTAGATCAGACAGTTCCACTGATTCTACAGCAGAAGATCCACTCCCCTACTGCAGAACCAGTGGAACCCTGGACTGGTTCAACTGGAACTAGACGGACCCATCTGGGGCTGATGGTGGGTTCTGTAGATCCAGTCTAGTACTGGAACTGTCATCCAGAAAACCCAGACACACACAGATCTGAGGATGGAAACAGAAGAAGGACTTCCAGGGCTTTAGTGGAGATATCTGCAGGTTCTGTTGGACTGGAATCCAGAACCAACACAGGTTTGAACTGGACTCAAACATGGACGGATGTGCAGGAGCAGTCTGGAGGAGCTGGGGTGTCACCTGTAGGACCTGAGGAACCTGCAACTGAGCCAGTCTGTGACCCTGCAGTCTGTGACCCTGAAGTCTGTGACCCTTCTACAGTCTGTGACCCTTCAGTCTGTGACCCTTTTACAGTCTGTGACCCTTCTACAGTCTGTGACCCTTCAGTCTGTGACCCTTTTACAGTCTGTGACCCTTCTACAGTCTGTGACCCTTCTACAGTCTGTGACCCTTCAGTCTGTGACCCTTCTACAGTCTGTGACCCTGAAGTCTGTGACCCTTCTACAGTCTGTGACCCTTCTACAGTCTGTGACCCTTCAGTCTGTGACCCTTCTACAGTCTGTGACCCTTCAGTCTGTGACCCTTCTACAGTCTGTGACCCTGCAGTCTGTGACCCTTCAGTCTGTGACCCTTCAGTCTGTGACCCTTCAGTCTGTGACCCTTCTACAGTCTGTGACCCTTCAGTCTGTGACCCTTCTACAGTCTGTGACCCTTCTACAGTCTGTGACCCTGCAGTCTGTGACCCTTCTACAGTCTGTGACCCTTCTACAGTCTGTGACCCTTCTACAGTCTGTGACCCTGCAGTCTGTGACCCTTCAGTCTGTGACCCTGCAGTCTGTGACCCTTCTACAGTCTGTGACCCTTCTACAGTCTCATCATTTCCTCATTTCTTCCAGTAAAAGTTCTCAGTGAATTTAGTTTTTGGTTCATTTCTTCAGCTTGTGTTTCTACTGATTCATGAAACGACACCAGAGTCAACAGCGGTGAGGTGAGGGTGGAAACGGTGGCTTTTCAAAATAAAATCTCCGCAAGATTAATGGAAAAAATTGCTTTAATATTAACCACAATGTTTTTTTTCTTTGCAGCCCAGTACCAAATGATCCACAGACCGGTACTGGACCGGGGACCAGGGGTTGGGGACCCCTGTTTTAGAGTGTCTATACTAACCTGGTAGTGACCCACCATTTTTTTTGTGGGGGGGGGGGGGGGGGGGGGGGTTTGTGTTGGTCTGTTTGTTTTTTGTCTTGTGCTGTATGCAAAGCTGCAGAATAGTTGAATTTCCCTCGGGATTAATAAAGTATCTATCTATCTATCTATCTATCTATCTATCTATCTATCTATCTATCTATCTATCTCTCTATCTATCTATCTATCTATCTATCTATCTATCTATCTATCTATCTATCTATCTATCTATCTATCTATCTATCTATCTATCTATCTATCTATCTATCTATCTATCTATCTATCTATCTTATAGTAGTTCCAGTCCACACCATCTTTCATCTCTGTACTTCTGTAGTACAAATACTTTTGTAAATTTCCACTTCCACATTAGTGTCTATGAGGATCATTTCTCGTCTTCCTCCATATTTGTAGTTTGTTTCCAGGTCCAGCTCCATATTTGTAGTTTGTTTCCAGGTCCAGCTCCATATTTGTAGTTTGTTTCCAGGTCCAGCTCCATATTTGTAGTTTGTTTACCAGATCCAGCTCCATATTTGTAGTTTGTTTCCAGGTCCAGCTCCATATTTGTAGTTTGTTTCCAGGTCCAGCTCCATATTTGTAGTTTGTTTCCAGGTCCAGATCCAGCTCCATATTTGTAGTTTGTTTCCAGATCCAGCTCCATATTTGTAGTTTGTTTCCAGGTCCAGCTCCATATTTGTAGTTTGTTTCCAGGTCCAGATCCAGCTCCATATTTGTAGTTTGTTTCCAGGTCCAGCTCCATATTTGTAGTTTGTTTCCAGATCCAGCTCCATATTTGTAGTTTGTTTCCAGGTCCAGCTCCATATTTGTAGTTTGTTTCCAGGTCCAGCTCCATATTTGTAGTTTGTTTCCAGGTCCAGATCCAGCTCCATATTTGTAGTTTGTTTCCAGATCCAGCTCCATATTTGTAGTTTGTTTCCAGGTCCAGCTCCATATTTGTAGTTTGTTTCCAGGTCCAGCTCCATATTTGTAGTTTGTTTCCAGGTCCAGCTCCATATTTGTAGTTTGTTTCCAGGTCCAGCTCCATATTTGTAGTTTGTTTCCAGATCCAGCTCCATATTTGTAGTTTGTTTCCAGGTCCAGCTCCATATTTGTAGTTTGTTTCCAGCTCCAGCTCCATATTTGTAGTTTGTTTCCAGGTCCAGCTCCATATTTGTAGTTTGTTTCCAGGTCCAGCTCCATATTTGTAGTTTGTTTCCAGGTCCAGCTCCATATTTGTAGTTTGTTTCCAGGTCCAGCTCCATATTTGTAGTTTGTTTCCAGGTCCAGCTCCATATTTGTAGTTTGTTTCCAGGTCCAGCTCCATATTTGTAGTTTGTTTCCAGCTCCAGCTCCATATTTGTAGTTTGTTTCCAGGTCCAGCTCCATATTTGTAGTTTGTTTCCAGGTCCAGCTCCATATTTGTAGTTTGTTTCCAGCTCCAGCTCCATATTTGTAGTTTGTTTCCAGGTCCAGCTCCATATTTGTAGTTTGTTTCCAGGTCCAGCTCCATATTTGTAGTTTGTTTCCAGGTCCAGATCCAGCTCCATATTTGTAGTTTGTTTCCAGGTCCAACCCCAGTGGAACAGCTGTTGGATGTGCCTGTGTGTGCTGTGTTCGTGCAGTTGGATCAGATGGATTCTTCTGGGCTTTTACGGCTCTAGCTCAGAGTAGGTCCATGAGAACACTGGCATTGTGTGAACAGCAGTGACATGAACACTGTGGCATGTGGGTTTGGTTTGTGTGTGTGCACAGAAGGCCACCGCTCACACTGTTCATGCACACACTGGAGTGTGCTTTAGTTAAAGTGGACAGATGGAGACAGGAGAAGGCTTTATGCAACAAGGATGACTGGTACTGCTGTTGGACATCTGTGTGGGTTTGGCTGAGGGTCCATGAACATCTGCCACTGCACTCACACCTTTGGATATGAACACATGAAGATGTGAAGACGTGAACACATGAATCTTGCTCTCATGTTCCAGCCTCGATAACATCACATCCAACTCGTGTACACACACACACACACACACACACACACACACACACACACACACACATATATATATATATATATATATATATATATATATATATATATATATATACATATATATACATATATATACACACACACAGTCAGATGGGGGAGGGTGTCCACACATGCACAGCTGATCCCACAGGCTATATTTGTTCATGTTGCTTGGATTCTCTCAGCTCTGTGGACACACTCAGTGGTCAGAACAAGAGGAGGAGGAGACGGAGCAGGCTCCACCCCTCCCCCACATTACAGCCAAGAACAGCAGGTCTGAAACTGTCGACTGTACTGGGTCTGTGGGCTCAGCTCTGAGCTGTCGGTTGTTTGATGGGGATCATAAATGAAGCTGTACTCAGTTTTATCCCTTGTTTCTCAGGCAGGGTTAGCGCTGAGGCCGGCGGTAGGCGTGGGCGGGGCTGGGCTCAGCCCACCCAAATGTCCGTCTCGCTCACCCAATCAAAAGTTAAGTGAAAGCGTTTATCCAATAGAAAAACATGACAGACGACACTACTATTGGCTCTTATTTGGATGGTGGACAGCCTACAGCCCGCCCTACTCCAACAGTGATTGGTTGTCATTATTGGTTTGCATTTCCTGAGCGCGTCATTGGCTCGTACAGCAGCTCTGTGGTCGTATTCAAATCAATCCCAGACAGGACTCTGCTGCTTTAGTCTCCATGTTTCCAGGTAGAGTGGGGACCAGAAGACGACTGGAAACCACAAGTGAACACAAGTGACGGAGCAAAAAGTGTCGTATGGAGACAGCACAGAAAACTGAGAGAGACAAAGAAATCCATTTAACATCAATCTGACATTGACAAAGACCAAAACCAAGGGAATTGGATCCAGAAGTTTTATCTGTTTTAGTTAGTTTAGTAAACACACAATACAGTTTCAGTTAGTTATGGGTTTTCTTTTAATTCTAGTTTTTATTTATTTCAGTTCACAAACATGTTTTTCAATTCTAGTTTTGGTCATTCGTTAGTTTTCGTTAATGATAATAACCTTGACGTGAACTGGAGACCTTGGCGGTAAATTGAAATCTGATCAAATGGTTTTGGATAACATGTGAAAGGTCGAAAATACGTACATTTAGCGCACCGCATCCCATAAGAACTGGAGTGACATACAACACGATTTCATGGGATCAGTCTCTTAAAAGGCCTTAAATCTGCTCTGTTTGGTCTTCAGTTGTGTTTCTGTAAACCTGTTGTCTGTGTTGTGTTTAAATGTTTGTGTTAAATGTCCAAACTGCAAAGAAAGTAACTTTAGTCGACTCAGTTCCACCTGTTCCAACCTGACAGTTTATACTGAAATTAGGAGCTGATGATCACTAACTTCACCCCCTGGTGAGAAAGGACTCTGAACAGTGGGAATCCAGACGGTGGAGTAAATTAATACATTTTCCTAAATTCTAGGAGTCACAAATTTTTGCCAGTATGACTGTGAAACAGGCATTAAATTCTGTTCTAAGTGTCTGAAAAAGGTCTGAAAATGGTCTTAAATTGAACCTGAAGGAACCTGAAGGGACCCTGGACTGGAACTGTTCACACCACAGTAGTACCACAGACATCATTAGTTTGAAAGTCAGTCAGTAGCTCTTCTTCATAAGGTGTATGTGCGATAATGAAATAATTATTAGTTTTCTACAGTAGTGATGTCATAAATGCATAATCATATTGTTAATATTTGAATGAAAACCCTTAATTCAAATCCTGACCACCTTAGACCATGTTTCAATAAAAGGAGTCAGTCATAAATGCATTCATGTGACGGTATGAGCTGGAGGTGAAGTCCTGACAGCAGCAGATGAATGTTCTACTCACACATTATAATTAATAGTGTGATCATTTATAGAGGTGGATCCACAACCCTGGCTCTGCTTTCATTAGTCCATCTCCAGACGGAAGCCCATGATGGACACAAGCCTCCACAGAGCTGAACACCTTTAACCCTTTACAGGACGCTCCAAGAAATACTGCACTGTAAAAAAAAAAAAAAAAAAAAACTGTAAAAAAAACAGTATTATTCCGGCAGCAGGGGCGCCGAGCACATACTGTCAAATAACAGAAAATAACCATCTCATAAAAATACGGCAATTTTCCATAATTCAAATACAGTTTTTTGCCGTAACTTTACATGAGATTTTGCATATTTTTTGACTTTTTAATGTTTAATACAGAATATTTCCATGTATTAAAACAATCCAATTCCCTATAAATATGTATATAAATAATTTTCAGTGAGACTCAGTTGTCCAATCCACTGATAAAAACTGTATTTGGACAGTTTATCAGTGCTTATACATGTTATACATTCACAAAAATACATTTATTCAACATTTTTGTTGTGAAACCTCCTGTGATTACACAAGATATTTGTCAATGAACAAACAAGTCTGGTTCAACTGACAGAACTAATACTTCTGTTACCGTTAATTGTCTAATTTTATCTGGTTTTAATTTTTTTTACAGTATTAAACTATAAATTATCAGTTTAATCTCATAAATAGAAAATAAATATTTGTGAAATTACAACATATTTGCAAATGTATTTGAACTGTATTTTTCTGTGAAAAAAGAAAAAACAATCTTTTAAAAATGTAAATGTTCTGGTTCTTCACAGTTCCAGTTTTTTTCCTGTTCTTTTCCATTTGACGTAAAATCACAGTCTGTTTGTGTCATTTCATTGATATTTTCCTGGATCTGAAAAATACAGAAAAATCTGTCAAATAAACAGTGAAAATTCTGTTCAATTACAGATTTTTTGACAGTGTATATACAATTAAAATTGTAATAAATTCAAACTATACTCAAATATTTGACATAAAATCTTTACATAGGGTTTTTTCCCATAAATGTGCGATAATCAAACACAGTTATCATGAGAATTAGAATTTAAATGCTAATACTAACCGTCTGTGATTTTACCACCGTTTATGGTTCTACTGGTCGTGGTTCCATCCATAATCTAATGACAAAAGCTGAAGTTAAAAGTGGGTTGATGTGAAATAAACCCAGTGCACTGTCTGTGTGAGGACATGTTGGACGGACCGAGCCTGGATCTGAATCCTCTGGATCTGTCTCTTTTGGATCTGACTCCTCTGGATCTGACTCCTGTGGATCTGACTCCTGTGGATCTGACTCTTGTGGATCTGACTCCTGTGGGTCTGACTCCTCTGGGTCTGACTCCTGTGGGTCTGACTCCTGTGGATCTGACTCCTGTGGATCTGACTCCTGTGGGTCTGACTCCTGTGGATCTGACTCTTGTGGATCTAACTCCTGTGGGTCTGACTCCTATGGATCTGACTCCTGTGGATCTGACTCCTCTGGGTCTGACTCCTGTGGATCTGACTCCTGTGGATCTGACTCCTGTGGGTCTGACTCCTATGGATCTGACTCTTGTGGATCTGACTCCTGTGGGTCTGACTCCTGTGGCTCTGACTCCTGTGGATCTGACTCCTCTGGGTCTGACTCCTCTGGGTCTGACTCCTGTGGATCTGACTCCTGTGGGTCTGACTCCTGTGGATATGACTCTTGTGGATCTGACTCCTGTGGGTCTGACTCCTATGGATCTGACTCTTGTGGATCTGACTCCTGTGGATCTGACTCCTGTGGGTCTGACTCCTGTGGATCTGACTCCTGTGGATCTGACTCCTGTGGGTCTGACTCCTGTGGATCTGACTCCTGTGGATCTGACTCTTGTGGATCTGACTCCTGTGGGTCTGACTCCTCTGGGTCTGACTCCTGTGGGTCTGACTCCTGTGGATCTGACTCCTGTGGGTCTGACTCCTCTGGGTCTGACTCCTGTGGGTCTGACTCCTGTGGATCTGACTCCTGTGGGTCTGACTCCTGTGGATATGACTCTTGTGGATCTGACTCCTGTGGGTCTGACTCCTATGGATCTGACTCTTGTGGATCTGACTCCTGTGGATCTGACTCCTGTGGATCTGACTCTTGTGGATCTGACTCCTGTGGGTCTGACTCCTGTGGATCTGACTCCTGTGGATCTGACTCCTCTGGGTCTGACTCCTCTGGGTCTGACTCCTGTGGATCTGACTCCTGTGGGTCTGACTCCTGTGGATATGACTCTTGTGGATCTGACTCCTGTGGGTCTGACTCCTATGGATCTGACTCTTGTGGATCTGACTCCTGTGGATCTGACTCCTGTGGGTCTGACTCCTGTGGATCTGACTCTTGTGGATCTGACTCCTGTGGGTCTGACTCCTGTGGATCTGACTCCTGTGGATCTGACTCTTGTGGATCTGACTCCTGTGGGTCTGACTCCTCTGGGTCTGACTCCTGTGGGTCTGACTCCTGTGGATCTCACTCCTGTGGGTCTGACTCCTCTGGGTCTGACTCCTGTGGGTCTGACTCCTGTGGATCTGACTCCTGTGGATCTGACTCCTGTGGGTCTGACTCCTGTGGATCTGACTCTTGTGGATCTAACTCCTGTGGGTCTGACTCCTATGGATCTGACTCCTGTGGATCTGACTCCTCTGGGTCTGACTCCTGTGGATCTGACTCCTGTGGATCTGACTCCTGTGGGTCTGACTCCTGTGGATCTGACTCTTGTGGATCTGACTCCTGTGGATCTGACTCCTGTGGATCTGACTCCTCTGGGTCTGACTCCTCTGGGTCTGACTCCTGTGGATCTGACTCCTGTGGGTCTGACTCCTGTGGATATGACTCTTGTGGATCTGACTCCTGTGGGTCTGACTCCTATGGATCTGACTCTTGTGGATCTGACTCCTGTGGGTCTGACTCCTGTGGATCTGACTCCTGTGGATCTGACTCCTCTGGGTCTGACTCCTCTGGGTCTGACTCCTGTGGATCTGACTCCTGTGGGTCTGACTCCTGTGGATATGACTCTTGTGGATCTGACTCCTGTGGGTCTGACTCCTATGGATCTGACTCTTGTGGATCTGACTCCTGTGGATCTGACTCCTGTGGATCTGACTCCTGTGGGTCTGACTCCTCTGGATCTGACTCTTGTGGATCTGACTCCTGTGGGTCTGACTCCTATGGATCTGACTCCTGTGGATCTGACTCCTGTGGATCTGACTCCTAACCGGTGTTGTGACTCTGCTGGTTCAGGTCCTTGCTGACTCCTTCTGTTTACCTCCACACACATTCATAGGTCATTTGAAATCAGACTCATATCTTCTTCTTCTTTGCTGTTGTTTACAGAGTAAACATCAGAAACCACCAGAGCCCGCCCACTGCTGATGGGGGTCTGGGCTGGACTTTCAGAGGCTGATAAGCAAACACTGGTGTGTGACAGTAGTCTGCTGACAGATGACCGTTTATGGGCACTTCCACAACCATATGGACATGTTTGGGATCGTTATAAACAGTTCATAAAGAGGATCGTTCTGCGTAGAAGTGTGGGTGTGGATGAACCGGTGCATAGACCAGAGGGTGGTCATGGCTCAGATGGTAGAGTGGGTCGTCCAATAACCAAAGGGTTGGCAGTTCAAATCCCACTCTGTCCCAGTCATGTGCTGTTGTGTCCTTCCCTCCAGTGCTGCTACTCACACTGGTGTATGAATGAGGATGAGGGGTGGGAGGGGCCAGAGGAAGCCACGCCTCCATCAGTCTGGATATTTAACAGAATTTTCACTGTTTATTTTACAGATTTTTCTGTATTTTTCAGATCCAGGAAAATATCAATGAAATGACACAAACAGACTGTGATTTTACATGTCAAATGGAAAAGAACAGGAAAAAACTGGAACTGTGAAGAACCAGAAAATTACATTTTTTAAAAAGAAATTTTTTCTTTTTTCACAGAAAAATACAGTTCAAATACATTTGCAAATGTATCGTAATTTCACAAATATTTCCTTTCTATTTATGAGATTAAACTGTTAATTTAAAGTTTAATACTGTAAAAAATATATATGTTAAAATCAGATAAAATTAATTGACAGTTAACGGTAACAGAAGTATTTGTTCTGTCAGTTGAACCAGACTTGTTTGTTCATTGACAAATATCTTGTGTAATTACAGGAGGTTTCACAACAAAAATGTTGAATAAATGTATTTTTGTGAATGTAGAACATGTATAAGCACTGATAAACTGTCCAAATACAGTTTTTATCAGTGGATTGGACAACTGAGTCTCACTGAAAATTATTTATATATATATTTATAGGGAATTGGATTGTTTTAATACATGTAAATATTCTTTATTAAACATTAAAAAGTTTAAAAAAAAAAAGTAAAATCTCATGTAAAGTTCGGGCAAAAAACTGTATTTGAATTATGGAAAATTACCGTATTTTTATGAGATGGTTATTTTCTGTTATTTTACAGTATTTTACAGTGCACCACCAGAGGGAGAATGTGAGAGTGAATGAAGAATGGATCCACTGTAGGCTTTGAGTATGTGTTCATAGAAAAGTGCTGTTTAAATCTAATCCGTTATAAGTGGAGACATGTACGACAGTAGAGTCATGATGGTGAATTCATACACGTGATGGAGAAAGAACAATGGTCCAGTTGGATTTCCTGTTTGTAATTCTGGGGCGTCAATAAGGGGGGGGGGGGGGGGGGACATGACAAATTCATGGGGCTCAGCATTTGTTGGTGGGGGGGCATAGAGCAGTGGGGGGGGTCCAGTGGATACAGGCTGTCCTTCCTGTAAGATCTGCTGAACATCACACACACATAGAAGTCAGGAAACAGACGTTGAAAGCATGTGAAGTTTCACTTTCACTTTCATGCTAGCACAAGTGATGTTATGTGTGTAACACTCTTTTATTCAATAATGTTGGTTCCTTTGTTTGGACTGAACTCCAATCCTGTTCTGATGTTAGTTTGAACTAATAGAATCTGAACATTTGAACAGGATCTGAAACTGGAATGTCTGGAAAACTGAAGTTCACTTTGAACACAGTTGGAACAGTTGGTGACAGAACATTAGATCCTGTTGGGATCAAATACAAATGTGTTTAGGATTTGAACAGTCTGAGCATAATTTCAACAAAACTGTCATGATAATGATAACCGTCAAAATTTTGGTCACAATAACGTGATGTGAAATGTTCATACGGTTACATCTGTAGTCTGTTTTTGTTTTTTTGTTTCTCTGGTGTGTTTCAGTGTTTGACTGTACTACCCTTTAATCCTGTGTGTGTGTGTGTGTGTGTGTGTGTGTGTGGTGTGTGTGTGTGTGTGTGTGTGTGTGTGTGTGCGTGCGTGTGCGTGTGTGTGTGTGCAGTGGCATTAGAGGCATTTCTTTGGCGTCCTATTGGACATGTGAATGAACAGGAGGAAGTGTACAGCAGCTCTGCTTCTGCTGGAGCTGGTATGAGTTCAGACCCAACTCTGCCGCTGTGCCACAACACCACAGCTGCTTTTCTATTGGCTGTGCTCCAGGTATCTGCTTTTCTATTGGCTGTTGTGCTGGTATCTGCTTTTCTATTGGCTGTTGTGCTGGTATCTGCTTTTCTATTGGCTGTGCTCCAGGTATGTGTCCACGCGCTGGCACAGGAACAGCTGATGGCGTATGATGTTGTGTAAAGTGTACATGACTAAGCAGCGCTG
>NW_021941570.1:324872-347001 GCF_902148855.1 Sphaeramia orbicularis | reverse complement strand
ATTTTATTGGTACAGGAGAGTTTGGAAATGGAAGGAGTTTCATAATTTAATGTTTTTTGCACTAAATCAAGGAGAAAAAATTGGTGTTGTCATTATTTATAGGTTATTTTGATATTAGTTTTGAGTTTGATGCCCTAACTTGTACTTTGCCAATTCGTCCCACAGCCCAGACTGGACCCTGTGGTGGGCTGGTTTGGGCCCCAGGCCTCAGGTTTGACACCTGTGGTCTACTTGTTCACTTGTGTAATTTCAGCCTGTTTCAGTGTTTCGATGCCAAAAGCTGCCCTTTAAGTCCTCGTCCACACTGTGGAAAAAAAACAAAACAAAAAAAAAAACCTCAGTAATATTCCTTCAGCAGGGGCATCAAAAAAATACTGTAAAATAACAGAAAATAACCATCTCATAAAAATACGGTAATTTTCCATAATTCAAATACAGTTTTTTGCCCTAACTTTACATGAGATTTTGCATATTTTTTTGACATTTTAATGTTTAATACAGAATATTTTCATGTATTAAACCAATCCAATTCCCTATAAATATATATATAAATAATTTTCAGTGAGACTCAGTTGTCCAATCCACTGATAAAAACTGTATTTGGACAGTTTATCAGTGCTTATACATGTTCTACATTCACAAAAATACATTTATTCAACATTTTTGTTGTGAAACCTCCTGTAATTACACAAGATATTTGTCAATGAACAAACAAGTCTGGTTCAACTGACAGAACTAATACTTCTGTTACCGTTAACTGTCAGTAATTTTATCTGGTTTTATTCATTTATTTTTTTACAGTATTAAACTTTAAATTAACAGTTTAATCTCATAAATAGAAAATAAATATTTGTGAAATTATGATACATTTGTAAATATATTTGAACTGTATTTTTCTGTGAAAAAAGGAAAAAAAAAATCATTTAAAAAATGTAAATGTTCTGGTTCTTCACAGTTCCAGTTTTTTCCTGTTCTTTTCCATTTGACATGTAAAATCAGTCTGTTTGTGTCATTTCATTGATATTTTCCTGGATCTGAAAAATACAGAAAAATCTGTCAAATAAACAGTGAAAATTCTGTTAAATACCAGATTTTTTTGTGGTGTTTGATGCCAAACGTCTCTCTTTCAGTGCTGGTCCAGGTTCATCAGGACCTGAATCTCCTGACCTCAGAATGACTGTGTGGTTCCTCACACTTCTGTCTGTTTTTTTTTTTTTTTTTTCCAGTGGATAAGAACCCGTGTGGTTTACCTGAAGCTGCCGGTCCGTGCAGAGGTCTGGTCAAACGCTACTTCTTTGACACCAGGACTGAACAGTGCAGGCCGTTCTTCTACGGCGGCTGCTTCGGGAATGCCAACAACTTCAGGAGCATGTCTGCGTGTCAGGCACGATGTCACAGCAGCGGTAGGTCCGCCTGAACCACCGGGAAAGAACCGAAAAGTCCAAAGGCTCCGCTTCATGAACCCTGTCATGCATCAGTTATGAGAACCTCAGTGGAGATGTTTTTCCTGAGTGTTTTTATTCCTGTTTAGGCATAAAAAAAAAAAAAAAGATATTTATTTATTCATTCATTCATTCATTCATTCATTCATTCATTCATTTTTTGTTTATTTCGAGCATTTACAGAATACATACAAATTCAAAATTCCAAACTCATTCATCTACACTGGAAAAGGAGTTGGAAGAAGAAAAACTGAAACAAGAACATTTTTCCTGCAGATAATCTGATATTTTCTCACATTTTAACAGACTCTAATACTAGTTATTCCAAACTTCATGGAGATAATATGCAAAAAAAAAAAAAAAAAAAACTTTTTCATTAACAAAACTGTTAATTACAGTCTAATAACACTTAGCAATTGATTTAAAACATACTAGTGCAGATCAGGTTTATCAAGAACAGCAAAGTTACAGTAATGGTCTGAACTACAGTGGATGGAATGATGCATAAGTGACCACTGTAATACTATAATAATAATCATAATAATAATAATAATAATAATAATAATAATAATAATAATAATAATAATTATTATTATTATTATTATTATGATTATTATTATTATTATTATTATTATTATTATTATTATGATTATTATTATTATTATTATTATTATTATTATGATTATCATTATTATTGTAAGTTGCATTTCTAAAGCACATTTCATTCAGCAGAATGTCAAAGTGCTGCAGAGAGAAGATATGGAACTAGAACAACAGAACCTATGAATGTAAGAGAACAGCTGTAGAAGAACTGTCCACTGGAGTGACCGCTGGAGTGACCACTGGAGTGACCACTGTGCATGAAAGGGTTAAAATCACACATAACAGGCGCAGGTGTACTGTAAAAAAAAAATCTGTAATTGAACAGAATTTTCACTGTTGATTTTACAGATTTTTCTGTATTTTTCAGATCCAGGAAAATATGAATGAAATGACAAAAACAGACTGTGATTTTACGTCAAATGGAAAAGAACAGGAAAAAACTGGAACTGTGAAGAACCAGAACATGTACATTTTTTAAAAGAATTTTTTTCTTTTTTCACAGAAAAATAGTTAAAATACATTTACAAATGTATTGTAATTTCACAAATATTTCTTTTCTATTTATGAGATTAAACTGTTAATTTAAAGTTTAATACTGTAAAAAATAATAAAACCAGATAAAATTACTGACAGTTAACGGTAACAGAAGTATTAGTTCTGTCAGTTGAACCAGACTTGTTTGTTTATTGACAAATATCTTGTGTAATTACAGGAGGTTTCACAACAAAAATGTTGAATAAATGTATTTTTGTGAATGTATAACATGTATAAGCACTGATAAACTGTCCAAATACAGTTTTTATCAGTGGATTGGACAACTGAGTCTCACTGAAAATTATTTATATATATATTTATAGGGAATTGGATTGTTTTAATACATGTAAATATTCTGTATTAAACATTAAAAAGTCAAAAAATATGCAAAATCTCATGTAAAGTTAGAGCAAAAAACTGTATTTGAATTATGGAAAATTACCGTATTTTTATGAGATGGTTATTTTCTGTTATTTAACAGTATTCTTTTAGCACTTCTGCTGCTGAAATAATACTGTTTTTTTTTTTTTTACAGTGTAACTCAGGCCCTTAGTTTTAGTTTTAGTCTCATTTCAAGGACAAGGCCTTTTTTTTTTTTTAATTTTCTCTCCTTTCCAGAGTGCTGACATTCTCCACTCAGCTCAGACAAAGGCTTTAATTATCTCCACTTCACCTTTTTGTCATCGTCAGCTCACACAGAAACCTGCTCCTGTTTTTAATCTGTCATGTGTTCTTCTTCTTCTTCTTCCTGAGGTCGTGTTCGCCCGAAGCGCTGAACGTTTCAAAGTGACTTCATCAAAAAAAAAACAGCAGGAAATCAACTGTGGATTTTAGCTGACCATGAAATTACATCCAACCGTCAATTTAACGTTTAAGCCGCTTTCACATTCACCAAAGCTCAGACGATTACATCAGACTGAGACCAAATGAAAAGACACAGAGAGACTGAAAGAGTGAGAACAGACACTGAGCTGGGACTGTTCACACCCACACGTTCACCTTTAACCCCTAAACACCCACACGTTCACCTTTAACCCTTAAACACCCACACGTTCACCTTTAACCCCTAAACACCCACACGTTCACCTTTAACCCCTAAACACCCACACGTTCACCTTTAACCCTTAAACACCCACACGTTCACCTTTAACCCCTAAACACCCACACGTTCACCTTTAACCCTTAAACACCCACACGTTCACCTTTAACCCTTAAACACCCACACGTTCACCTTTAACCCTTAAACACCCACACGTTCACCTTTAACCCCTAAACACCCACACGTTCACCTTTAACCCCTAAAACACCCACACGTTCACCTTTAACCCTTAAACACCCACACGTTCACCTTTAACCCCTAAACACCCACACGTTCACCTTTAACCCTTAAACACCCCACACGTTCACCTTTAACCCCTAAACACCCACACGTTCACCTTTAACCCTTAAACACCCACACGTTCACCTTTAACCCTTAAACACCCACACGTTCACCTTTAACCCCTAACACCCACACGTTCACCTTTAACCCTAAACACCCACACGTTCACCTTTAACCCTTAAACACCCACACGTTTCACCTTTAACCCCTTAAACACCCCACAACGTTCACCTTTAACCCCTAAACACCCACACGTTCACCTTTAACCCCTAAACACCCACACGTTCACCTTTAACCCTTAAACACCCACACGTTCACCTTTAACCCCTAAACACCCACACGTTCACCTTTAACCCTTAAACACCCACACGTTCACCTTTAACCCCTAAACACCCACACGTTCACCTTTAACCCCTAAACACCCACACGTTCACCTTTAACCCCTTAAACACCCACACGTCCACCTTTAAACCCCTAAACACCCACACGTCCACCTTTAACCCCTAAACACCCACACGTCCACCTTTAACCCTTAAACACCCCACACGTCCACCTTTAACCCTTAAACACCCACACGTCCACCTTTAACCCTTAAACACCCACACGTCCACCTTTAACCCTTAAACACCCACACGTCCACCTTTAACCCTTAAACACCCACACGTTCACCTTTAACCCTTAAACACCCACACGTTCACCTTTAACCCCTAAACACCCACACGTTCACCTTTAACCCTTAAACACCCAGATGTTCACCTTTAACCCTTAAACACCCACACGTTCACCTTTAACCCCTAAACACCCAGACATTCACCTTTAACCCTTAAACACCCAAACATTCACCTTTAACCGTTAAACACACAAACATTCACCTTTAACCCTTAAACACCCAAACATTCACTTTTAACCCTGAAACACCCAAACGTTCACCTTTAACCCTTAAACACCCAGACATCTACCTTTAACCCTTACAGACCCAAACATTCACCTTTAACCCTTAAACACCCAGACATTCACCTTTAACCCTTAAACACCCAGACATTCACCTTTAACCCTTAAACACCCAAACATTCACCTTTAACCCTTACAGACCCATAAGTCCACCTTTAACCCTTATATCTATATCTATAATCAAAAATTGACTAAAATGAAGTAAAAAATTAATAAAATAAGCAACAAAATGAACAAAAACAGCAAAAATGATCAATAAAGTGAACAAAAATGAATAAAAAAAATGAATAAAATAATAAGTAACATGAACAAAATAAGCCAAAGACTGAACAAAATGGAAGAAAAAATAATATAATAGGCAACAAAATGTAGAAAAATCCACCAAAACAAACACTGACCAGTAAAACCAGTGCCAGTGGATGGACACACTAGGTTTCTGTTCAGGTAAAGACAGATTGGACTGAAAAAGACAGTTTATTCAGTTTGGTCTGTTTTTATAGAAGAACCATCAACTGGAATCTGAGCTGGAATGAACATCTGCAGGATCAGTCAGTTAAATATAGAAAAATACAGGATTTACACGGAAAAAAACACAACAGACTAGAGGATAGGATGACAGTACATGGTGATAATTCAATAAAAGAAGGTTAAATATAAAGAAACACATTATTAGGGCGCTGACATAAAGGTAAGACTGGTTCCTTATGGGTTAAAGGTAAGTTCAGATGGACTTAATTAAACCAACAGAGGAGGAAATTCAAATGGAACAGAAGCACAAGAAAAGAGGCATTACATACAAATAAAAAGAAAGATAAAGTATTTAGAAAAATGGTTGAAGTGACAAAAAATGACATTAATACTAATAATGATAGATAGATAGATAGATAGATAGATAGATAGATAGATAGATAGATAGATAGATAGATAGATAGATAGATAGATAGATAGATAGATAGATAGATAGATAGATAGATAGATAGATAGACTGTAAAAAAAAAAACACACAAAAAAACCCAGTATTATTCCGGCAGCAGGGGCGCCAGAAAAATACTGTAAAATAACAGAAAATAACCATCCAATAACCAAAATACAGTAATTTTCCATCATTAAAACACATTTTTTTGCTCTAACTTTACATGAGATTTTGCATATTTTTCTGCCTTTTTAATGTTTAATAAAGAATATTTACATGTATTAAAACAATCCAATTCCCTATAAATATATATGTAAATAATTTTCAGTGAGACTCAGTTGTCCAATCCACTGATAAAAACTGTATTTGGACAGTTTACCAGTGCTTATACATGTTATACATTCACAAAAATACATTTATTCAACAGTTTTGTTGAGAAACCTCCTGTAATTACACAAGATATTTGTCAATGAACAAACAAGTCTGGTTCAACTGACAGAACTAATACTTCTGTTACCGTTAATTGTCAGTAATTTTATGTTTGTTTTTTTTTTGTTTTTTTTTTACAGTATTAAACTTTAAATTAAGAGTTTAATCTCATAAATAGAAAAGAAATATTTGTGAAATTATGATACATTTGCAAATGTATTTGAACTGTATTTTCTGTGAGAAAAGAAAGATTTTCTTTTAAAAAATGTAAATGTTCTGGTTCTTCACAGTTCCAGTTTTTTCCTGTTCTTTTCCATTTGACATGTCAAATCACAGTCTGTTTGTGTCATTTCATTGATATTTTCCTGGATCTGAAAAATACAGAAAAATCTGTCAAATAAACGGTGAAAATTCTGTTAAATTACAGATTTTTTTACAGTGTAGATAAGTCAGTGCGATGCAGCAGATGTTCAGATGTGTTTGTTTCAGCTGAACTGAAACTCACCTGGACTGATTCACTGATATTTACAGACCTCTGCTTTCAGTCTGTCCGTTCAGACTGAACTCATGTCCAGGTCCACGTGGACTCTGAAGGTTTCACACGATCCTTGTTTTTCCTTTTACTTTCCATCATTATAGACAAACCCAGTTCAGCCCCAGAGGTCCAGACCCAGGCTCCTCCAAGAACTGAGCGTCTGCAGTCCCCAGTAGGAACTGGTAAGACACGAGTATAGGAACTGGTAAGACACGAGTATAGGAACTGATAAGACATAAGTATAGGAACTGGTAAGACATGAGTATAGGAACTGGTAAGACACGAGTATAGGAACTGATAAGACATGAGTATAGGAACTGGTAAGACACGAGTATAGGAACTGATAAGACATAAGTATAGGAACTGGTAAGACATGAGTATAGGAACTGGTAAGACAAGAGTATAGGAACTGGTAAGACACGAGTATAGGAACTGATAAGACATAAGTATAGGAACTGGTAAGACATGAGTATAGGAACTGGTAAGACACGAGTATAGGAACTGGTAAGACACGAGTATAGGAACTGGTAAGACACGAGTATAGGAACTGGTAAGACATGAGTATAGGAACTGGTAAGACATAAGTATAGGAACTGGTAAGACATGAGTATAGGAACTGGTAAGACACGAGTATAGGAACTGGTAAGACACGAGTATAGGAACTGGTAAGACACGAGTATAGGAACTGATAAGACATGAGTATAGGAACTGGTAAGACACGAGTATAGGAACTGATAAGACATAAGTATAGGAACTGGTAAGACATGAGTATAGGAACTGGTGAGACATGAGTATAGGAACTGGTAAGACACGAGTATAGGAACTGGTAAGACATGAGTATAGGAACTGGTGAGACATGAGTATAGGAACTGGTAAGACATAAGTATAGGAACTGGTAAGACACGAGTATAGGAACTGGTGAGACATGAGTATAGGAACTGGTAAGACATGAGTATAGGAACTGGTGAGACATGAGTATAGGAACTGGTGAGACACGAGTATAGGAACTGGTAAGACACGAGTATAGGAACTGGTAAGACATGAGTATAGGAACTGGTGAGACATGAGTATAGGAACTGGTAAGACATAAGTATAGGAACTGGTAAGACATGAGTATAGGAACTGGTGAGACATGAGTATAGGAACTGGTAAGACATAAGTATAGGAACTGGTAAGACACGAGTATAGGAACTGTAAGACACGAGTATAGGAACTGGTAAGACACGAGTATAGGAACTGGTAAGACACGAGTATAGGAACTGGTAAGACACGAGTATAGGAACTGGTAAGACATGAGTATAGGAACTGGTGAGACACGAGTATAGGAACTGGTAAGACACGAGTATAGGAACTGGTAAGACACGAGTATAGGAACTGGTAAGACATGAGTATAGGAACTGGTGAGACACGAGTATAGGAACTGGTAAGACATGAGTATAGGAACTGGTAAGACAATATTCCTGTAACTGCCGCCTGCTGAATACGCTTCAGTAATCTGTGAGAGTGAAGACACTCGTCATGTCCCGATCTGGATTTTTTGGCTTCCAAAAATGTGAACTCTTTTCTTCCTGTTCTCAGTGTTTAGTGTCTTTGTAGATCTGACCCAGAATGCACATGGACTAATGAGAAGTGGAGGAAGAAGACTGGTAAAACTGCACTGATTTTTCTGAAGAAATTTCAGTTTTTTCAGGTTATTCAGATCTTTTTTGTTTGGATATTTTATAAAAATAAGTATTTTCATAATTTCATGGGTTTTTTTGCACTCAAACACAGACATAAATTGTCAGTTGTCATTATTTCTGGGTTCTTCTGTTCTTCTTTTCCTGGTTAGGTCCACTGCAGATCAGATCAGACTGAATGTGGAACCTGAAAGAACAGGAGTTTAGAACCCTGGGTTTAATGGAATATTTTTGGGAGGGGCCCAAATTAACACAAAACCTAAATAACTGATTATTCCCCTCCAACATGTTTACAGAACTCCATGGACACCAGTCCAATAGCTCTGCTGTCCTAGTATCATCATCTGACCTTCTAGACTTTCAAATGTCGACAAAAACATCCATTTAGTTTCACTTTGCTTCAAACTGGGCTCATGTGTAGATGCAGCTGTTCTACATCACTCTGACTTAAAGCTAAGGCATATGTATTTTCTCCACATTTTGGGTCAATGTTTTTCAGGTTTTTTTCCCCACCAAGGATTAGGATCTTTAAAAGGATGTGATCAGTCAGGTCTGTCAAACTCATGTCAGTTCAGTTCCACGTTCAGCTAAATTTAATCTGCAGTGGACCCAACCAGAAAAATAATAACAGAATAATATAGAAACAATGTCAACTCCAAACTTTTCTCTGTATTTTAAAAGTAAAATTAAACAATGAAAATGTTTCCATCTACAAACTATCCTTTTAAACAATGTGAATAACATGAACAAACTGAAAAAATCAGTGTAATTTTAACACTATTCTTCCTCAGGTTATCATTTCCACATGTTCATTATAACATACAGATCACAGTGGATCTACAAACACACACAACATTTAAGAACAGACAGAATATTGGTACAATTGCACTTATTTTTCTTTAGACATTTCAGGTTCTTCACATTTCTTTGAATTATTCACATTTTTTGTGAAATTATACTTTGTTTTAGTGTAAATACATGAGAATATTTACATTTCCAAAGAGAAAAATGTGCAGTTGTGAGTATTTCTACATTATTATGACAGTATTTTGGTTGTGTGACCAGTGACACTTCTTGGACGTTCTGTGTGTTTGTTTGTTTCTCAGGGGAAATGCCAGTGAGTGCATCTGTGGTGCAGCTGAACGCCTCCCACCCACTACCAAACGGTACGAAACCACAACAGCATGGAAGTTTGTAGCACTCTGGACACCATTTACAACACAGGTGTCAAACGTGCGGCCCGGGGGCCAAATCTGGTCCCCCTGCCAAAGGTTCCATTGTGGCCCTGCAGGATGAAAGGTCCTAACTGAACCTGAACAGTCCAGGTGGTTCAGGTTCCACATCCAGACCAGTGGGATCTACAGTCAAAAGAACAACACAATAAACCAGAATAATGACAAACACACATTTACTGAGAAAAATTATGTGGAAAAATTAAAGTGAAAAAAAAAAAACATTCCACTATGAAAATATTGACATTTACAAAACTATTCTTTCACAATAAAATGCAAATAAATCCATAAATAAAAGCACAGATGAACAACCTGAACTGTGCAGTTTGAACAATATTCTGCCTGTTCCTAAATGTTTGGTGCATTTATGGATCCACTGGGATCTGCAGTTGTGTTCAGAAGAACAGATGGAATATTGGAGAAACTGTTCACATTTTAGTTCAAACTCCAACATTTGAACAATATTCTGTCTGTTCCCAAATGTTTATGGAACACTGTGTGTGAATGCACATGTAGAAATAAGAAGTCCAGGCAGAAGAGTGTTCAAACTGCACTAATTTTTCAAATGAAAGTTCTGTTTTTTCAGGTTATTCACATCTGTTTTGTAAAATGTAAATATTTTCATAGTTTAATTGGGGACTTTTGGTACTAAAACAAAAAGTAAAACTTGGATTAGTCATTATTTATAGGTTATTAAGTCAGTATTTTACTGGTTCGGTCCACTGCAGATCTAATTGGGCTGAATATGGAACTGAACCTAAATGAGTTTAACAGCCCTGATTCAGAAGCAAGAACCCACAAAGTCACTGAACTGAGGTGAAAGCAGATACAGTTCCATGTCAGAATACAGAGACAGCAGAGCACAGTCGTCCACAGCCTTAAACCCCTGCTACAGGAGAACTTCCAGAGCTCGTATATGTTTAGTCTGTTCCCGTGTTAGGTTCACTCACAGTGGATCGGTTAGGTCTGAACTCCTGTGAACACATTGGACCTTAAACCAGAGCTGTCAAACTAACAGAAACTGCAGATGAACACCGTTCTTATGTTCTTACCCTCATGTTCATAAATGTTTAACTGAAACACAAATGGAGCCCAGTCTGTGGACCCACTGAATCCAAGTGTTTGTGTTCTAACAAAACAAGGACGAATGTCAGAATACAGTTGGATATTATGGGATAGATCTCAGTGCATGGGTTCGTTTGGGTTCAGTTATTCTGTTTGTTTCTACAGTGAGTCACAGATGGTTTGGACTGAATGTAGATCAACACTAATTTTCTTTTTTTCTCTAATTTTCAATGTTCTTCCTTTAAATGTCATATAATAAAATACTGATGTTTCTCAGCTCTGTGGACATAAATCTGTGGACACATCATGTCTGCAGCGGTCACATGTCCTGTTCAGGAGGATCACACACACAAACCGCAAGATTAATTATCAATAGGATATCTATCCCATAATATCCAACTGTATTCTGACATTAGTCCTTATAGTTTTGGATCCTAGTGCCTGTTAGAACACACACACCTGGGTCCAGCAGGTCCACAGACTGGGCTCCATCTGGGTCTGAGTTCAACTGTTCTGATCTGAGGAGAATGATGTGAAAGTACATGTATTCTCTTCATCATGTCTTCACTGTGTCCTGTGTGCGTCCACTGAGCAGATGTTCTGTTGAAAGCAGACACTGACATCTAGTGGTGATCTGATGTAAACACAGTCTGTAGAAACAGGCTGCAGCTCAGACCCACGTGGAACCTGACCGTTTTCTGCCTCACTACCACTAACGGTCCCTCCATCTTATACATTAGGAAGGTTTTTTATTATTCCATGTGTTTCTGTAAGTCATTATGAGCACAGCTGATGTCATGGTTTAAGATAAGATAAGATGAGATAAGATAAGATAAGATAAGATAAGATAAGATAAGATAAGATAAGATCAGACTTTTCTGATCCCACTGTGGGGACATTTAACAGTTAACAGCAGCAACAGACAATAAACAAGTGCAGAAAAAAGACAGAAAAACCACAAGTGACAAATGGAAAACAAGAGAAAATGAGAAATGTGTTTTTTTATATAAATATTTATATAAATAGAGAATTAACTTCATTTCTTCATAACTTCATTTCCCATCATGCAGCAGGGTACTGCACTTCCTGTCTGCTGATGTGCTAGGCTGCTTCCGGCCCCTCCCCCTGGCAACCGCTTAGCAACAAGAATTACATTAGTCCCTCCTGGAAAAAAAAAAAAAAAGGGAATATTAAAGAAAACAGTGAGTGGGATGAGGATCTGCACCTCTAAATCTGAGACCATGGTTCTGGACCAGATAAAGGTGGTCTGACCTCTCCAGGTCAGCGGAGAGTCTTTGCCCCAAGTGGAGGAGTTCCAGTATGTGGGTCTGGTTCACAGTGAGGGAAGGGTGGAGGTTCAGACTGACAGGTGGGTGGGTGGAGGTTCAGACTGACAGGTGGATGGGTGGAGGTTCAGACTGACAGGTGGATGGGTGGAGGTTCAGACTGACAGGTGGACGGGTGGAGGTTCAGACTGACAGGTGGGTGGGTGGAGGTTCAGACTGACAGGTGGATGGGTGGAGGTTCAGACTGACAGGTGGACGGGTGGAGGTTCAGACTGACAGGTGGACGGGTGGAGGTTCAGATTGACAGGTGGGTGGGTGGAGGTTCAGACTGACAGGTGGATGGGTGGAGGTTCAGACTGACAGGTGGATGGGTGGAGGTTCAGACTGACAGGTGGATGGGTGGAGGTTCAGATTGACAGGTGGGTGGGTGGGTGGAGGTTCAGACTGACAGGTGGATGGATGGAGGTTCAGACTGACAGGTGGATGGGTGGAGGTTCAGATTGACAGGTGGGTGGGTGGAGGTTCAGACTGACAGGTGGATGGGTGGAGGTTCAGATTGACAGGTGGATGGGTGGAGGTTCAGACTGACAGGTGGATGGGTGGAGGTTCAGACTGACAGGTGGATGGATGGAGGTTCAGACTGACAGGTGGATGGGTGGAGGTTCAGATTGACAGGTGGGTGGGTGGAGGTTCAGACTGACAGGTGGATGGGTGGAGGTTCAGACTGACAGGTGGATGGGTGGAGGTTCAGATTGACAGGTGGATGGGTGGAGGTTCAGACTGACAGGTGGATGGGTGGAGGTTCAGATTGACAGGTGGATGGGTGGGTGGAGGTTCAGATTGACAGGTGGGTGGGTGGGTGGAGGTTCAGACTGACAGGTGGATGGATGGAGGTTCAGACTGACAGGTGGATGGGTGGAGGTTCAGATTGACAGGTGGGTGGGTGGAGGTTCAGATTGACAGGTGGATGGGTGGAGGTTCAGACTGACAGGTGGATGGGTGGAGGTTCAGACTGACAGGTGGATGGGTGGAGGTTCAGATTGACAGATGGATGGGTGGAGGTTCAGATTGACAGGTGGATGGATGGAGGTTCAGACTGACAGGTGGATGGGTGGAGGTTCAGATTGACAGGTGGGTGGGTGGGTGGAGGTTCAGACTGACAGGTGGATGGGTGGAGGTTCAGACTGACAGGTGGGTGGGTGGAGGTTCAGACTGACAGGTGGATGGGTGGAGGTTCAGATTGACAGGTGGATGGGTGGAGGTTCAGACTGACAGGTGGATGGGTGGAGGTTCAGATTGACAGGTGGGTGGGTGGGTGGGTGGGTGGGTGGAGGTTCAGACTGACAGGTGGGTGGGTGGAGGTTCAGACTGACAGGTGGATGGGTGGAGGGTTCAGATTGACAGGTGGATGGGTGGAGGTTCAGACTGACAGGTGGATGGGTGGAGGTTCAGACTGACAGGTGGGTGGAGCGTCTGCAGTGCTTGTATGGGTCTGTTGTGGTTCAGAAGGAGCTGAGCCCAAAGGAGAAGCTCTGGATTTACCCTCAGTCTACGTTCAGACCCTCACCTGTGGTCCTGAGCTGTGGGTCAGGACCCAAAGGACCAGATCCAGGATACAAGCGGTCCAAATGAGTTTCCTCTGTAGGGTGGGTGGGTCCACCCTTAGAGATAGGGGGCGGAGCTCAGTCACCAGGGAGGAGCTTAGAGTAGAGCTGCTGCTCTTCCACATCCAGAGGAACCAGCTGAGGTGGATCAGACAGCTGGTTCAGATCCTCCTGGACTCCTCCCTGGGGAGGTGTTCTGGGCATGTCCCACCAGGAGGAGGAGTCTGAGGTGAGGGAGGAGTCTGAGGAGAGGGAGGAGTCTGAGGAGAGGGAAGTTTGGGCATCCCTGCTTAGACTGTTCCCCCTGAGACCTGACCCCGGATGAAGCAGAAGAGAATGGATGGAGGGATTAAAGAAAACAGATATTTCATGTGAACCAAGGTTATTATCGTTAATGAAAACGAACCAAATGACCAAAACTAGAACTGTAAAAACATTTTCATTAACTGAAATAAATAAAAACTATACTTAAAAAAAACCAAACATAACTAACTGAAACTGTATTGTGTGTTTACTAAACTAACTAAAACAGATACAAATTCTGGATCCAATTCCCTTGGTTTTGGTCTTTGTCAATGTCAGATTGATGTTCAGTGGATTTCTTTGTCTCTCTCAGTTTTCTGTGCTGTCTCCATACGACACTTTTTGCTCCGTCACTTGTGTTCACTTGTGGTTTCCAGTCGTCTTCTGGTCCCCACTCTACCTGGAAACATGGAGACTAAAGCAGCAGAGTCCTGTCTGGGATTGATTTGAATAGGAGCACAGAGAAGAAGAGAAAAGAGACCACTGAACTACAACTGAACTACAACTGAACTACAACTGAACTACAACTGAACTACAACTAAACTACAACTGAACTACAACTGAACTACAACTAAACTACAACTGAACTACAACTGAACTACAACTGAACTACAACTAAACTACAACGGAACTACAACTGAGCTACAACTGAACTACAACTGAACTACAACTAAACTACCACTAAACTACAACTGAACTACAACTGAACTACAACTGAACTACAACTGAACTACAACTGAACTACAACGGAACTACAACTGAACTACAACTAAACTACCACTAAACTACAACTGAACTACAACTGAACTACAACTGAACTACAACTAAACTACAACTGAACTACAACTAAACTACAACTGAACCACAACTGAACTACAACTGAACTACAACTGAACTACAACTAAACTACAACTGAACTACAACTGAACTACAACTAAACTACAACTGAACTACAACTAAACTACAACTGAACTACAACTAAACTACCACTAAACTACAACTGAACTACAACTGAACTACAACTGAACTACAACTAAACTACCACTAAACTACAACTGAACTACAACTGAACTACAACTGAACTACAACTAAACTACAACTAAACTACAACTGAACTACAACTAAACTACAACTGAACTACAACTGAACTACAACTAAACTACAACTGAACAACTGAACTACAACTGAACTATAACTAAACTACAACTGAACTACAACTAAACTACAACTGAACTACAACTACAACTGAACTACAACTAAACTACAACTGAACTACAACTAAACTACAACTGAACTATAACTGAACTACAACTAAACTACAACTAAGCATTTAGAAAAAAAAGAAAACTAATAAAAACTGGCAAACCTGCTCTAAAAACAAATTAAAATGAACTGAATTAAAACTAAATAAAACTAAACTATGATGAAAAACCCAAAACTATTGGAACCTTGGCACACAGACAGTACTATGGTGAACATAAGTGTGTAAAACTCTGCTTGTGTGTACTGTGTGTGTTCCAGATGGTAGTGTTCCCTCCTGGTGCTTCAGTCCTGCAGACAGAGGAACCTGTGACGGCTCCAGCAGGAGGTTCGCCTTCAACCCCGACACCAGGAGGTGCCACATGTTTGTGTTCAGCGGCTGTGGAGGAAACCAGAACAACTTCAGCCACCGCAGACACTGCATGAGGAAGTGCACCGGCAGAACCAAAGGTACCAGGACACCAGGGTCCAGGACACAGGGGTCAAATGTACGGCCCGCTGGCCAAAACCGGGCCAAAACCAGGCCACCGAAGGGTCCAGTCCAACTCGTGGAGGGCATGTCTTTCATATGTGGTCCTAAATCTGATCCAGATCTGATATTTTCCAGTGTGACTTCAGTCTGAACATCCAGGTCGCATTTATCTGACCTTTACATCATTGAAATGCGACAAACGTCCCAGTTGTTGGTCCTCCATATTTCCTTCTGTAAACACAGTGTGTGTCTGTGTGGTCTGGGATTCCATCAGGACCTCTTTAGTGCATGTGGGTCACTTCAGGACCTCTTTAGTGCATGTGGGTCACTTCAGGGTCACATTTAGTTCAGACTGAGAACTGATAGAAGTCACATTTATTCAATGTTAATTAAATCACATCCTCAAACACACACTGTAAAAAAAAAAAACTAAAAAAAACTATATTATTCTGGCAGCAGGGGCGCCAAAAAAATACTGTAAAATAACCATTTCATAAAAATACGGTAATTTTCCATAATTCAAATACAGTTTTTTGCTCTAACTTTACATGAGATTTTGCATATTTTTTTTTGACTTTTTCATGTTTAATACAGAATATTTACATGTATTAAAACAATCCAATTCCCTATAAATATATATAAATAATTTTCAGTGAGACTCAGTTGTCCAATCCACTGATAAAAACTGTATTTGGACAGTTTATCAGTGCTTATACATGTTATACATTCACAAAAATACATTTATTCAACATTTTTGTGTGTTGTGTTTCAGATCGTGGGATGAAGATGATCAGGATAAGGAAGAAAAACATGGACATCGTTTCTCGTTCAGTGTGAGCTGGTGCACTACTGTAGACTCTGTATTTATGTCTGTTGGTTGTATTTTTTTTTTTTTTACTCCTCCAGTGCTTTTGTAAACATTCTTTCTTGTGCACCTGAATTTGAATCATCACCAGTATTTCTTTAACATCTTCATGACAAAAATGTTTGCTCATATTATGATCTTATTAATAAAAATGTCATATTCTGATGTTTAAGTTTTTGGTTAAACAAGAAAATAAAAGCTTCTGTTGCATAATTAGGACCGGATCTACTGAGATACTGATTTGTGTGTACTAATTTGTAGGGCTGTGTATCAGCAATAATCTGACGATATGATACAAATCGCAATACTAGGATCATGATACCATATATCACGATATATCATGATACTGTTAAAAAGGCAATTTTTTGTTTGTTTCTATTTTTTTCCTGATTATTTCTGTGAAGAACTGAATTCCATCATAAATCTGCACCAATACTAAACACATTTGTATTTGATCCCAACAGGATCTAATGTTCTATCACCAAATGTTCCAACTGTGTTCAAACTGAAATTCTGTTTTACAGACATTCCAGTTTCAGATCCTGTTCAAATGTTCAGATTCTATTAGTTCACAACTAACATCAGAACAGGATTTGAGTTCAGTCCAAACAAAGGAACCAACATTATTGAATAAAAGAGTGTGAAATAAGAAGAAATAAAACAGAAACAAAAGACAAAAATGAACTTCCACAATATCTGCATTTGAATAAATACCTACAAATATCCATACAGTACTTTTTAATATCCATACAGTATTGTGAAATGAAATATCGCGATATATTGCAGAACCAATATTTTCTAACAGCCCTACTAATTAGTGTGTGCTAATTTGTGTGTGCAATCTAGAATTTTGCGTATGGGGTTGAACTGTGGTTTGTAGGTGACTGACTCAGATTGTCTGTGCGTACGTCTCAATTATATTCCTTCCATCATTCCATAAATGTTCACATGTTGGTGTCAAATGCTTCTTTTGTCGTTGCGATGTCTCCTTTTTCCAACAATAACCACAGTCGTGTGTTTAATTCCACATCCAAACCCTTTGCCTCTTGTTCAGTACAGACACAGTTTCTATCTGGAAAATTCCTTTTAGGTTTGATCATTCACTTTGTGTGTGTTAAATTCACATATTTACATTTTCTCCTCCCAGCACACCTACAGTTGTGTGTAAATGCCCTGTAGAAGCTAATAACGGCCGATAACATAATCAATTTGCCATTTTTAAAATGTAATAGGCCAATAATATAAGAAAAGTCCTGAACTGATAATGTTATAACTTATTGGTTGGTTATTACGTTATTGGCCTGGTAAAAAAAAAATCTTTGCAAATGTAATAACTAGGGCTGTGTATCGGCAAGAATCTGGTGATACGATACAAATCACAATACTAGGATCACAATACGATATATAATAATAATAATAATAATAATAATAATAATAATAATAATAATAATAATAATAATAATACATTTTATTTATAGGCGCCTTTCTTGGCACTCAAGGACACCGTACAGTAAAACAGTAAAACAGGAGAGTTTAAAACAAGCAATAAAATAGAGTAAAAAATAAAAGGCAGGTTAAAAAATTGGACAATGCAATTGTGTTCACAAAGAGAAAGAGGTTCTAAACAGACGGGTTTGAGTCTGGATTTGAGGACAGGGAGTGAAGTGGTGTTTGTGAGCTCTGGTGGCAAAAGGAGTTCCAGAGCCAATGAATGATCTGGTCCACATGGAGGTGGGAGGGGCAGAGGGAACAGTGAGGGGGAGGGAGGAGGAAGAGCTGAGGGTACGAGAGGGAGGGGCCACATGAAGGAGGTCAGACAGATATGAAGGGGCGGAGTTATGGAGGGGCGGGGTTATGGATGGCCTTGAATGTCATTAGAAGGATTTTAAATTCAATCCGGAACTGAACTGGGAGCCAGTGGAGCTGTGAGGGGAGGGGGTCCTGGTGAGTGGAGGGGGTCCTGATGAGGGGAGGGGGTCCTGGTGAGGGGAGGGGGTCCTGGTGAGGGGAGGGGGTCCTGATGAGGGGAGGGGGTCCTGATGAGGGGAGGGGGTCCTGGTGAGTGGAGGGGGTCCTGATGAGGGGAGGGGGTCCTGGTGAGTGGAGGGGGTCCTGATGAGGGGAGGGGGGCCTGGTGAGGGGAGGGGGTCCTGATGAGGGGAGGGGGTCCTGGTGAGTGGAGGGGGTCCTGATGAGGGGAGGGGGTCCTGGTGAGTGGAGGGGATCCTGGTGAGTGGAGGGGGTCCTGGTGAGGGGAGGGGGTCCTGATGAGGGGAGGGGGTCCTGGTGAGGGGAGGGGGTCCTGATGAGGGGAGGGGGTCCTGGTGAGGGGAGGGGGTCCTGGTGAGGGGAGGGGGTCCTGGTGAGTGGAGGGGGTCCTGGTGAGGGGAGGGGGTCCTGGTGAGTGGAGGGGATCCTGGTGAGTGGAGGGGGTCCTGGTGAGGGGAGGGGGTCCTGGTGAGTGGAGGGGGTCCTGATGAGGGGAGGGGGTCCTGGTGAGGGGAGGGGGTCCTGGTGATGATGCGAGCTGCAGAGTTCCGAACTATTTGAAGTTTATGGAGGGATCTGTGTGTGAGACCAAAGAGGAGAGAGTTCCAGTAATCCAGACCAGAGGTGACAGACTGTGAACAAGGACAGCAGTGGTATGGGGGGGGGTTAATGTTACGTAGGTGGAAGTATGCAGACCGAGTGATGTCACTGATGTGGGATTGAAAAGATAGAGTACTGTGGAGGATGACCCCCAGACTCTGACCCTGTGGGGAAGGGGAGACCGTGGAGTTGTCGATGGTGAGGGAAAAACTGTTGGTTTTGGATAAAGTGGATTTTGAGCCAATGAGAACATCGGTTTTGTCACTGTTTAGTTTGAGAAAACTGAAAGTGAACCAGGATTTTATGTCTGCCAAGGAGTCAGTGAGGGAGGAGGGTGGGGGGGTGGAGGGGGTTTGCAGGTGAGGTAGAGCTGGGTGTCATCTGCATAACAGTGAAAGTTGATATTGTATTTCTGGAATATATTGCCAAGGGGAAGGAGGTAGATGATAAAGAGGAGGGGCCCCAGTACAGACCCCTGGGGCACACCTGAAGTGACGGGGAAATGGGAGGATGTGAAGGATTTGATCTGGATGAACTGAGTGCGGCCACAGAGGTCTGATTTAAAGCAGTCTAATGAAGGGTGGGTGATGGAGGTGGAAGAGAATCTACTGAGAAGGGTGGTGTGGCAGATGGAGTTAAAGGTCAAGGAGGAGGAGGATGGAAGGTAGACCAGAATCTGCTGCACTGAGGAGGTCAGTGGTGGTTTTTATGAGTGCTGTTTCTGTGAAGGGGGCGGAGCCCAGACTGGAACTGTTCATACAGATTATTGTGAGAGAAATGAGAATGAAGTTGAACAGTTACTGTTTTCTCCAGAATTTTGGAAATGACGAGTAGATTGGAAATAGGGCGGAGGTTATTGAAGTCGGTTGGATCTGCACCAGGTTTGTTCAGAACTGAGGTTATTGCAGCGGTTTTGAAGGATGCAGGAACAGGTCCAGTGGTGAAGGGGGTCAGAGGAGGAAGGCAGGCTTTCAGCAGGACTGTGGGGAGGGGGTCCAGCTGACAGGTGGACGGCTTGGACTTATGGATAAGTTCTGATATTTCATCGGGGGGGGGTGGTGTCAAAGGAGGATAGTGAGTGTGTGGGTGGATGAGGGTCAGGTGTGACGGTGGAGGGGTGTGAGCCCAGGTTGAGGTGGATCTTCTGGATTTTGCTGATAAAAAAGGAGATGAGTGAATGACAGAATGTGGTTGTGTGCAGGTGAGAGGGTAAAGAGTCTGGGGGTTTAGTGACACTGTAGACCAGTGAGAACAGTGACGGTGTTCCCTTCATTTGAACACATTCTGTTGGTGTAGTAGTTGGATTTGGATTTGACAGTGCAGACCTTGTAAAGCTTCATGTGGTTAGCATACATGTCCTTGTGAACAGCCAGTCCAGTTTTTCTGAAGAGCCGCTCGAGTCGTCCACCTTCAGCTTTCATGTGTCGAAGTTCAGTTATTTCATGCATTTATTTTTGATTAGGTAATTTAGCGTGAACTCCCAAGAAGATACTTTGTTTGTTGTTTTAGCCGCCCCCCCCCCCAACCCTTCTTTAGTTGATATCAAACTAAATATTGTGAATTTTAGTTTGTGGCTGACGTGTGTGCTTGGGAGCTGGGAGGGGACCAAACTGAACACATTATGTTGGCCCTGGTGAACCCCTAGGCCAGGACGTAACCATTTTTTTTTAACCCTTTAAATGATCTCTTTTCATCATGATGTCACTACATTTTTTGATGCAAAAAACACAAAATATCTTTTTTTTTTTTCAAAATATTACATAAAAATTGGATCACATATTATTAGATTTTTGCAGCCTGGCATATGTCAATGATTAACAGCAACATTACCAACGTTAATAAATTACTTTAGCCCCTCCCCTCTCAAATGAAGCCCAGATCTCAGTAAAAGCCGGATTGATGTCTTAAAGGCTTTGGATCAAAAACAGTGGTTCTAATGTTAGAAACAGTGCGTTTTATGCACACTTGGCAGACAGATGCTAGTCTGGTCATTTCCTTTTGTTTACAATGTGCACATTTGAGTTGGTGGAAAGAATTTTAAAGATCATGCAAAAATGAACAACTTTTGAATTCGAACCTTATTTAAATTGTGAAAAATAATATGAAGTTTTTTAACACGAAGTGCAAAGTGTGCGTAAAAAGCACACCCAGATACTGGAGGGTTAAATGCCAAAAAGGAACATAAAATCACTCAATAATGCACGATGACAATGGATAAAAACAGATGACCTACTTCTTCCTGTAACGAGACATTACAAAAGGGAAGAGGAAGGGGAGGACCCCAACTTTAGCCTGGGGTACCCCTGGAAATACGCGAAGAAGAACAGACAAAAACCAACGAAGAAGAGGGAGGAGGACCAAACACAACACAGGAGTACGACTAAAACAGTGACAGGTAACACACTGAAGTTAGAAGAACAATCAGAATAATCACAAAAATAACATTTTTATTCAAATGAATGAACTTATACTTAACAAACATCCTGCACCACAAGGGGGCGCTACCTCCCACTTTATCAGGATTTCACAGAACTCTAAGAACTGTTCCGTTAACACACATTTGTCCAGTAGAATTCCTTCCACTGGTGGTCCAGCCCATGTGCAGGGGTCCTGTGGGTGCAGGTTTGGACACAGGGGGGCGCTGTCAGCTCACAGCTGTTTTTCCACAGGGACCGTACATTTGTATTTGTTTTGTTTCCTGTTCTGGATGAACTGAAGTGTCAGACAGGACATCAGACAGTTCTATGAACTTCTGCTGGACTTCTGTGAGCTTCAGTGGGTTCACACCAAGCATCAGCCTTTAGAGGAGAAGGAGAGAAGAACCATGTAAGAACAGAAGGAGTTTAAGCCCTGGTCCAGGTAGGCTGACAGGGAGCACTTTAACAGGGGTAGGTTAGTTAACCGGGTTAGAGTGAGCACTTTAACTGGGGTAGGTTAGTTAACCAGGTTAGAGTGAGCACTTTAACAGGGGTAGGTTAGTTAACCG